>NW_026735290.1:0-143823 GCF_949786415.1 Peromyscus eremicus | reverse complement strand
AAATGCTAGCTCGCCTTACATGAAACACACTCTGCTTTTGAGAAAACAGCACTCTTCTACTCTACTGTGTTTCCTATGGGGTCCGAACAGTGAGCATGCTCAGAACAAAAGAACTGTGCTTTCTACACACACGGGCCATATCTAGTTCAACTCTGCTTAGGAAACAAACAAGAACAGTAGCTCCTCTTCAGTCCGATACACTGTACTTGCGGGGAACAGACGCGAGTGCTATTTGCACTGTGTATGGCATTGGAGCACAATAGTGACTCGTCTTACCAGAAAACAACTCTTGCTCGGGGGACAAAAAACTGCATGTGACTCAACTCCATTTAGGACTGGGAAACAAACGCTAGCTCGACTTACAAGAAACACACTCTGCTTTAGAGAAAAGAGCACTCTTCTACTCAACTGTGTTTCCTATGGGGTCTGAACAGTGAGCTTGCTCAGAACAAAAGAACTGTGCTTCCTACACACACGGCCATATCTAGTTCAATTCTGCTTAAGAACCTGACAAGAACAGTAGATCCTCTTCAGTCCAAAACACTGTACTTGCTGGGAACAGACGCCAGGGCTATTTGTCCTGTGTATGGCAATGGGAGCGCAATAGTGACTCTTCTTACCAGAAAACAACTCTTGCTCGTAGGACCAGAAACTGCATGTGATTAAACTCCATTTAGGACTGGGAAACAAAATCTAGCTCGCTTTACAAGAAACACACTTTGCTTTTGAGAAAAGAGCACTCTTCTACTCTACTGTGTTTCCTATAGGGCCAGAACAGTGAGCTTGCTCAGAAAAAAAGAACTGTGCTTCCTACACACACGGGCCATATCTAGTTCAACTCTGCTTAGGAAACTGAGAAGAACAGTAGCTCCTCTTCAGTCCAATACACTGTAATTGCTGGGAACAGACAGGAGGGCTATTTGCACTGTGTATGGCAATGGGAGCACAATGGTGACTTTCCTTACCAGAAAACAACTCTTGCTCGTAGGACCAGAAACTGCATGTGATTCCACTCCATTTAGGACTGGGAAACAAACGGTAGCTCGCCTTACAAGAAACACACTCTGCTTTAGAGAAAAGAGCACTCTTCTATTCTACTGTGTTTCCTATGGGGTCCAAACAGTGAGCTTGCTCAGAACAAAAGAACTGTGCTTCCTACAAACACGGACCCTATCTAGTTCAACTCTGCTTAGTAAACTGACAAGAACAGTAGCTCCTATTCAGTCCAATACACTGTACTTGCTGGGAAAAGACGCGAGTGCTATTTGCCTTGTGTAGGGCAATGGGAGCACAATAGTGACTTTCCTTACCAGAAAACAATTCTTGTTCATAGGACCAGAAACTGCATATGATTCAACTCCATTTAGGACTGGGAAACAAACGCTAGCTCGCCTTACAAAAACACACTCTGCTTTTGAGAAATAAGCACTCTTCTACTCTACTGTGTATCCTATAGGGCCAGAAGAGTGAACTTGCTCAGAACATAAGAACTGTGCTTCCTACACACACGGCCATACCTAGTTCAATTCTGCTTAGGAACCTGAGAAGAATAGTAGATCCTCTTCATTACAATACACTGTACTTGCTGGGAACAGACGCCAGTGCTATTTGTCCTGTGTATGGCAATGGCAGCGCAATAGTGACTCTTCTTACCATAAAACAACTCGTGCTTGTAAGACTAGAAACTGCATGTGATTCAACTCCATTTAGGACTGGGAAACAAACGTTAGCTCGCCTTACAAGACACACACTCTGCTTTAGGGAAAAGAGCACTCTTCTACTCTACTGTGTTTCCTATAGGGCCAGAACAGTGAGCTTGCTCAGAACATAAGAACGGTGCTTCCTACACACACGGGCCATAACTAGTTCAACTCTGCTTAGGAAACTGACAAGAACAGTAGCTCCTCTTCAGTCCGATACACTGTACTTGCTGGGAACAGACTCGAGTGCTATTTGCACTGTGTATGGCAATGGGAGCGCAATAGTGACATTCGTACCAGAAAACAACTCTTGCTCGTAGGACCAGAAACTGCATGTGATTCAACTCCATTTAGGACTGGGAAACAAATGCTAGCTCGCCTTACATGAAACACACTCTGCTTTTGAGAAAACAGCACTCTTCTACTCTACTGTGTTTCCTTTGGGGTCAAAACAGTGAGCTTGCTCAGAACAAAAGAACTGTGCTTTCTACACACACGGGCCATATCTAGTTCAACTCTGCTTAGGAAACAAACAAGAACAGTAGCTCCTCTTCAGTCCGATACACTGTACTTGCGGGGAACAGACGCGAGTGCTATTTGCACTGTGTATGGCATTGGAGCACAATAGTGACTCGTCTTACAGAAAACAACTCTTGCTCGGGGGACAAAAAACTGCATGTGACTCAACTCCATTTAGGACTGGGAAACAAACGCTAGCTCGACTTACAAGAAACACACTCTGCTTTAGAGAAAAGAGCACTCTTCTACTCAACTGTGTTTCCTATGGGGTCCGAACAGTGAGCTTGCTCAGAACAAAAGAACTGTGCTTCCTACACACACGGCCATATCTAGTTCAATTCTGCTTAAGAACCTGACAAGAACAGTAGATCCTCTTCAGTCCAAAACACTGTACTTGCTGGGAACAGACGCCAGGGCTATTTGTCCTGTGTATGGCAATGGCAGCGCAATAGTGACTCTTCTTACCATAAAACAACCCTTGCTCGTAGGATTAGAAACTGCATGTGATTCAACTCCATTTAGGACTGGGAAACAAACGTTAGCTCGCCTTACAAGAAACACACTCTGCTTTAGGGAAAAGAGTACTCTTCTATTCTATTGTGTTTCCTATAGGGCCAGAACAGTGAGCTTGCTCAGAACAAAAGAACTGTGCTTCTTACACACGGGCCATACCTAGTACAACTCTGCTTAGGAAACTGACAAGAACAGTAGCTCCTCTTCAGTCCGATACACTATACTTGCGGGGAACAGACGCGAGTGCTATTTGCACTGTGTATGGCATTGGAGCACAATAGTGACTCGTCTTACCAGAAAACAACTCTTGCTCGTAGGACAAAAAACTGCATGTGACTCAACTCCATTTAGGACTGGGAAACAAACGCTAGCTCGACTTACAAAAAACACACTCTGCTTTTGAGAAAAGAGCACTCTTCTACTCTACTGTGTATCCTATGGGGTCCGAACAGTGAGCTTGCTCAGAACAAAATAACTGTGCTTCCTACACACACGGCCATATCTAGTTCAATTCTGCTTAGGAACCTGACAAGAACAGTAGATCCTCTATAGTCCAATACACTGTACTTGCTGGGAACAGACGCCAGTGATATTTGTCCTGTGTATGGCAATGGCAGCGCAGTAGTGACTCTTCTTACCAGAAAACAACTCTTGCTCGTAGGACCAGAAACTGCATGTGATTCAACTCCATTTAGACTGGGAAACAAAAGCTGGCTCACCTTACAAGAAACACACTCTGCTTTAGAGAAAAGAGCACTCTTCTACTGTACTGTGTTTCCTATGGGGTCCGAACAGTGAGCTTGCTCAGAACAAAAGAACTGTGCTTCCTACACACACGGGGCATAACTAGTTCAACTCTGCTTAGGAAACTGACAAGAACAGTAGCTCCTCTTCAGTCCGATACACTGTACTTGCTGGGAACAGACTCGAGTGCTATTTGCACTGTGTATGGCAATGGGAGCGCAATAGTGACATTCCTACCAGAAAACAACTCTTGCTCGTAGGACCAGAAACTGCATGTGATTCATCTCCATTTAGGACTGGGAAACAAATGCTAGCTCGCCTTACATGAAACACACTCTGCTTTTGAGAAAACAGCACTCTTCTACTCTACTGTGTTTCCTATGGGGTCCGAACAGTGAGCATGCTCAGAACAAAAGAACTGTGCTTTCTACACACACGGGCCATATCTAGTTCAACTCTGCTTAGGAAACAAACAAGAACAGTAGCTCCTCTTCAGTCCGATACACTGTACTTGCGGGGAACAGACGCGAGTGCTATTTGCACTGTGTATGGCATTGGAGCACAATAGTGACTCGTCTTACCAGAAAACAACTCTTGCTCGGGGGACAAAAAACTGCATGTGACTCAACTCCATTTAGGACTGGGAAACAAACGCTAGCTCGACTTACAAGAAACACACTCTGCTTTAGAGAAAAGAGCACTCTTCTACTCAACTGTGTTTCCTATGGGGTCTGAACAGTGAGCTTGCTCAGAACAAAAGAACTGTGCTTCCTACACACACGGCCATATCTAGTTCAATTCTGCTTAAGAACCTGACAAGAACAGTAGATCCTCTTCAGTCCAAAACACTGTACTTGCTGGGAACAGACGCCAGGGCTATTTGTCCTGTGTATGGCAATGGGAGCGCAATAGTGACTCTTCTTACCAGAAAACAACTCTTGCTCGTAGGACCAGAAACTGCATGTGATTAAACTCCATTTAGGACTGGGAAACAAAATCTAGCTCGCTTTACAAGAAACACACTTTGCTTTTGAGAAAAGAGCACTCTTCTACTCTACTGTGTTTCCTATAGGGCCAGAACAGTGAGCTTGCTCAGAAAAAAAGAACTGTGCTTCCTACACACACGGGCCATATCTAGTTCAACTCTGCTTAGGAAACTGAGAAGAACAGTAGCTCCTCTTCAGTCCAATACACTGTAATTGCTGGGAACAGACAGGAGGGCTATTTGCACTGTGTATGGCAATGGGAGCACAATGGTGACTTTCCTTACCAGAAAACAACTCTTGCTCGTAGGACCAGAAACTGCATGTGATTCCACTCCATTTAGGACT
This sequence comes from Peromyscus eremicus, assembly GCF_949786415.1. Taxonomy (NCBI): domain Eukaryota; kingdom Metazoa; phylum Chordata; class Mammalia; order Rodentia; family Cricetidae; genus Peromyscus; species Peromyscus eremicus. Next base: position 139,016 of record NW_026735290.1, on the reverse strand, counting down.
GGGAAACAAACGGTAGCTCGCCTTACAAGAAACACACTCTGCTTTAGAGAAAAGAGCACTCTTCTATTCTACTGTGTTTCCTATGGGGTCCAAACAGTGAGCTTGCTCAGAACAAAAGAACTGTGCTTCCTACAAACACGGACCCTATCTAGTTCAACTCTGCTTAGTAAACTGACAAGAACAGTAGCTCCTATTCAGTCCAATACACTGTACTTGCTGGGAAAAGACGCGAGTGCTATTTGCCTTGTGTAGGGCAATGGGAGCACAATAGTGACTTTCCTTACCAGAAAACAATTCTTGTTCATAGGACCAGAAACTGCATATGATTCAACTCCATTTAGGACTGGGAAACAAACGCTAGCTCGCCTTACAAAAACACACTCTGCTTTTGAGAAATAAGCACTCTTCTACTCTACTGTGTATCCTATAGGGCCAGAAGAGTGAACTTGCTCAGAACATAAGAACTGTGCTTCCTACACACACGGCCATACCTAGTTCAATTCTGCTTAGGAACCTGAGAAGAATAGTAGATCCTCTTCATTACAATACACTGTACTTGCTGGGAACAGACGCCAGTGCTATTTGTCCTGTGTATGGCAATGGCAGCGCAATAGTGACTCTTCTTACCATAAAACAACTCGTGCTTGTAAGACTAGAAACTGCATGTGATTCAACTCCATTTAGGACTGGGAAACAAACGTTAGCTCGCCTTACAAGACACACACTCTGCTTTAGGGAAAAGAGCACTCTTCTACTCTACTGTGTTTCCTATAGGGCAAGAACAGTGAGCTTGCTCAGAACAAAAGAACTGTGCTTCCTACACAGGGGCCATAACTAGTTCAACTCTGCTTAGGAAACTGACAAGAACAGTAGCACCTCTTCAGTCCGATACACTGCACTTGCTGGGAACAGACTCGAGTGCTATTTGCACTGTGTATGGCAATGGGAGCGCAATAGTGACTTTCCTTACCAGAAAACAACTCTTGCTCGTAGGACCAGAAACTGCATGTGATTCAACTCCATTTAGGACTGGGAAACAAATGCTAACTCGCCTTACAAGAAACACACTCTGCTTTTGAGAAAAGAGCACTCTTCTACTCTACTGGGTTTCCTATGGTGTCCGACAGTGCGCTTGCTCAGAACAAAAGAACTGTGCTTCCTACACACGGCCATATCTAGTTCAATTCTGCTTAGGAACCTGACAAGAACAGTAGAACCTCTTCAGTCCAATACACTGTACTTGCTGGAAACAGACGCCAGTGCTATTTGTCCTGTGTATGGCAAAGGCAGCTCAATAGTGACTCTTCTTACCAGAAAACAACTCTTGCTCATAGGACCAGAAACTGCATGTGATTCAACTCCATTTAGGACTGGGAAACAAACTCTAGCTCGCTTTCCAAAAACACACTCTGCTTTTGAGAAAAGAGCACTCTTCTACTCTACTGTGTTTCCTATAGGGCCAGAACAGTGAGCTTGCTCAGAAAAAAAGAACTGTACTTCCTACACACACGGGCCATATCTAGTTCAACTCTGGTTAGGAAACTGAGAAGAAAAGTAGCTCCTTTTCAGTCCAATACAATGTACATGGTGGGAACAGACGCCAATGCTATTTGCCCTGTGTATGGCAATGGGAGCGCAATAGTGACTTTCCTTACCAGAAAACAACTCTTGCTCGTAGGACAAAAAACTGCATGTGATTCAACTCCATTTAGGACTGGGAAACAAACTCTAGCTCGCCTTACAAGAAACACACTCTGCTTTAGAGAAAAGAGCACTCTTCTACTCTACTGTGTTTCCTATGGTGTCCAAACAGTGAGCTTGCTCAGAACAAAAGATCTGTGCTTCCTACACACACGGGCCATATCTAGTTCAACTCTGCTTAGGAAACTGACAAGAACTGTAGCTCCTCTTCAGTCCAATACACTGTACTTGCGGGGAACAGACGCGAGTGCTATTTGCACTGTGTATGGCAATTGGAGCACAATAGTGACTCGTCTTACCAGAAAACAACTCTTGCTCATAGGACAAACAACTGCATGTGACTCAAATCCATTTAGGACTGGGAAACAAACGCTAGCTTGCCTTACAAGAAACACACTCTGCTTTTGAGAAAAGAGCACTCTTCTACTCTACTGTGTTTCCTATGGGGTCCGAAAAGCAAGTTTTCTCAGAACAAAAGAACTGTGCTTTCTACACACACGGCCATATCTAGTTCAATTCTGCTTAGGAACCTGACAAGAACAGTAGATCCTCTTCAGTCCACTACACTGTACTTGCTGGGTACAGACGCCAGTGCTATTAGTCCTGTGTATGTCAATAGCAGCGCAATAGTGACTCTTCTTACCAGAAAACAACTCTTGCTCATAGGACCAGAAACTGCATGTGATTCAACTCCATTTAGGACTGGGAAACAAACGTTAGCTCGCTTTACAAGAAACACACTCTGCTTTAGAGAAAAGAGCACTCTTCTATTCTATTGTGTTTCCTATAGGGCCAGAACAGTGAGCTTTTTCAGAACAAAAGAACTGTGCTTCCTACACACGGGCCATACCTAGTTAAATTCTGCTTAGGAAACTGACAAGAACAGTAGCTCCTCTTCAGTCCGATACACTGTACTTGCTGGGAACAGTCGTGAGAGCATTTTGCACTATGTATGGCAAGGGGAGTTCAATAGTGACTTTCCTTACCAGAAAACAACTCTTGTTCATAGGACCAGAAACTGCATGTGATTCAACTCCATTTAGGACTAGGAAACACACGCTAGCTCGCCTTACAAAAACACTCTCTGCTTTTGAGAAAAGAGCACTCTTCTACTCTACTGTGTTTCCTATGAGTTCCGAAAAGTGAGCTTGCTCAGAACAAAAGAACTGTGCTTCCTACACACACGGCCATATCTAGTTAAATTCTGCTTAGGAACCTGACAAGAACAGTAGATCCTCTACAGTCCAATACACTGTACTTGCTGGGAACAGACGCCAGTGCTATTAGTCCTGTGTATGGCAATGGCAGCATAATAGTGACTCTTCTTACCAGAAAACAACTCTTGCTCGTAGGACCAGAAACTCCATGTGATTCAACTCCATTTAGGACTGGGAAACAAATGCTAGCTCGCCTTACATGAAACACACTTTGCTTTTGAGAAAAGAGCACTCTTCTACTCTACTGTGTTTCCTATCGGGTCCAAACAGTGAGCTTGCTCAGAACAAAAGAACTGTGCTTCCTACACACACGGGCCATATCTAGTTCAACTCTGCTTAGGAAACTGACAAGAACAGTAGCAACTCTTCCGTCCAATACACTGTACTTGCGGGGAACAGACATGAGTGCTATTTGCACTGTGTATGGCAATTAGAGCACAATAGTGACATGTCTTACCAGAAAACAACTCTTGCTCGTAGGAAAAAAACTGCATGTGACTCAACTCCATTTAGGACTGGGAAACAAAAGCTAGCTCGACTTCCAAGAAACACACTCTGCTTTTGAGAAAAGAGCACTCTTCTACTCTACTGTGTTTCCTATGTGTTCCGAACAGTGAGCTTGCTCAGAACAAAAAAACTGTGCTTCCTACACACACGGCCATATCTAGTTCAATTCTGCTTAGCAACCTGACAAGAACAGTAGATCCTCTTCAGTCCAATACACTGTCCTTGCTGGGAGGAGACGCCAGTGCTATTTGTCCTGTGTATGGCAAAGGCAGCACAATAGTGACTCTTCTTACCAGAAAACAACTCTTGCTCGTAGGACCAGAAAATGCATGTGATTCAACTCCATTTAGGACTGGGAAACAAACTCTAGCTCGCTTTACAAGAAACACACTTTGCTTTTGAGAAAAGAGCACTCTTCTACTCTACTGTGTTTCCTATAGGGCCAGAGGAGTGAGCTTGCTCAGAAAAAAAGAACTGTGCTTCCTACACACACGGGCCATATCTAGTTCAACTCTGCTTAGGAAACTGAGAAGAACAGTAGCTCCTCTTCAGTCCAATACACTGTAATGGCTGGGAACAGACAGGAGGGCTATTTGCACTGTGTATGGCAATGGGAGCACAATGGTGACTTTCCTTACCAGAAAACAACTCTTGCTCGTAGGACCAGAAACTGCATGTGATTCCACTCCATTTAGGACTGGGAAACAAACGGTAGCTCGCCTTACAAGAAACACACTCTGCTTTAGAGAAAAGAGCACTCTTCTATTCTACTGTGTTTCCTATGGGGTCCAAACAGTGAGCTTGCTCAGAACAAAAGAACTGTGCTTCCTACAAACACGGACCATATCTAGTTCAACTCTACTTAGTAAACTGACAAGAACAGTAGCTCCTATTCAGTCCAATACACTGTACTTGCTGGGAAAAGACGCGAGTGCTATTTGCCTTGTGTAGGGCAATGGGAGCACAATAGTGACTTTCCTTACCAGAAAACAATTCTTGTTCATAGGACCAGAAACTGCATGTGATTCAACTCCATTTAGGACTAGGAAACAAACTCTAGCTCGCTTTACAAGAAACACACTCTGCTTTTGAGAAAAGAGCACTCTTCTACTCTACTGTGTTTCCTATAGGGCCAGAACAGTGAGCTTGCTCAGAAAAAAAGAACTGTACTTCCTACACACACGGGCCATATCTAGTACAACTCTGGTTAGGAAACTGAGAAGAAAAGTAGCTCCTTTTCAGTCCAATACAATGTACATGGTGGGAACAGACGCCAATGCTACTTGCCCTGTGTATGGCAATGGGAGCACAATAGTGACTTTCCTTACCAGAAAACAACTCTTGCTCATAGGACCAGAAACTGCATGTGATTCCACTCCATTTAGGACTGGGAAACAAACTCTAGCTCGCCTTACAAGAAACACACTCTGCTTTAGAGAAAAGAGCACTCTTCTACTCTACTGTGTTTCCTATGGGGTCCAAACAGTGAGCTTGCTCAGAACAAAAGATCTGTGCTTCCTACACACACAGGCCATATCTAGTTCAACTCTGCTTAGGAAACTGACAAGAACAGTAGCTCCTCTTCAGTCCAATACACTGTACTTGCGGGGAACAGACGCGAGTGCTATTTGCACTGTGTATGGCAATTGGAGCACAATAGTGACTCGTCTTACCAGAAAACAACTCTTGCTCGTAGGACAAAAAACTGCATGTGACTCAACTCCATTTAGGACTGGGAAACAAACGCTAGTTCGACTTCCGAGAAACACACTCTGCTTTTGAGAAAAGAGCACTCTTCTACTCTACTGTGTTTCCTATAGAGCCAGAAGATTGAACTTGCTCAGAACATTAAGACTGTGCTTCCTACACACACGGCCATATCTAGTTCAATTCTGCTTAGGAACCTGACAAGAACAGTAGATCCTCTTCTGTACAATACACTGTACTTGCTGGGAAAAGACGCGAGTGCTATTTGCCTTGTGTAGGGCAATGGGAGCACAATAGTGACTTTCCTGACCAGAAAACAATTCTTGTTCATAGGACCAGAAACTGCATGTGATTCAACTCCATTTAGGACTAGGAAACAAACGCTAGCTCACCTTACAAAAACACACTCTGCTTTTGAGAAAAGAGCACTCTTCTACTCTACTGTGTTTCCTATAGGGCCAGAACAGTGAGCTTGCTTAGAACATAAGAACGGTGCTTCCTACACACACGGGCCATATCTAGTTCAACTCTGCTTAGGAAACTGACAAGAACAGTAGCTCCTCTTCAGTCCGATACACTGTACTTGCTGGGAACAGACGCGAGAGCTTTTTGCACTATGTATGGCAAGGGGAGCACAATAGTGACTTTCCTTACCAGAAAACAACTCTTGCTCATAGGACAAAAAACTGCATGTGACTCAACTCCATTTAGGACTGGGAAACAAACGCTAGCTCGCCTTACAAGAAACACACTCTGCTTTTGAGAAAAGAGCACTTTTCTACTCTACTGTGTTTCCTATGGGGTCAGAACAGTGAGCTTGCTCAGAACAAAGAACTGTGCTTCCTACACACACGGCCATATCTAGTTCAATTCTGCTTAAGAACCTGACAAGAACAGTAGATCCTCTTCAGTCCAATACACTGTACTTGCTGGGAACAGACGCCAGTGCTATTTGTCCTGTGTATGGAAATGGTAGCACAATAGTGACTCTTCTTACCAGAAAACAACTCTTGCTCGTAGGACCAGAAACTGCATGTGATTCAACTCCATTTAGGACTGGGAAACAAAAGCTAGCTCACCTCACATGAAACACACTCTCCTTTTGAGAAAAGAGCACTCTTCTACTCTACTGTGTTTCCTATGTGTTCCGAAAAGTGAGCTTGCTCAGAACAAAACAACTGTGCTTCCTACACACACGGGCCATATCTAGTTCAACTCTGCTTAGGAAACTGACAAGAACAGTAGATCCTCTTCAGTACAATACACTGTACTTGCGGGGAACAGACGCGAGTGCTATTTGCACTGAGTATGGCAATTGGAGCACAATAGTGACTTGTCTTACCAGAAAACAACTCTTGCTCGTAGGACAAAAAACTGCATGTGACTCAACTCCATTTAGGACTGGGAAACAAACGCTAGCTCGACTTCCAAGAAACACACTCTGCTTTTGAGAAAAGAGCACTCTTCTACTCTACTGTGTTTCCTATGTGTTCCGAACAGTGAGCTTGCTCAGAACAAAAAAACTGTGCTTCCTACTCACACGGCCATATCTAGTTCAAGTCTGCTTAGGAACCTGACAAAACAGTATATCCTCTTGCATCCAATACACTGTACTTGCTGGGAACAGACGCCAGTGCTATTTGTCCTGTGTATGGCAATGGCAGCGCAATAGTGACTCTTCTTACCAGAAAACAACTCTTGCTCGTAGGACCAGAAACTGCATGTGATTAAACTCCATTTAGGACTGGGAAACAAACTCTAGCTCGCTTTACAAGAAACACACTTTGCTTTTGAGAAAAGAGCACTCTTCTACTCTACTGTGTTTCCTATAGGGCCAGAACAGTGAGCTTGCTCAGAAAAAAAGAACTGTGCTTCCTACACACACGGGCCATATCTAGTTCAACTCTGCTTAGGAAACTGAGAAGAACAGTAGCTCCTCTTCAGTCCAATACACTGTAATTGCTGGGAACAGACGGGAGGGCTATTTGCACTGTGTATGGCAATGGGAGCACAATGGTGACTTTCCTTACCAGAAAACAACTCTTGCTCGTAGGACCAGAAACTGCATGTGATTCCACTCCATTTAGGACTGGGAAACAAACGCTAGCTCGCCTTACAAGAAACACACTCTGCTTTAGAGAAAAGAGCACTCTTCTACTCTACTGTGTTTCCTATAGGGCCAGAACAGTGAGCTTGCTCAGAAAAAAAGAACTGTACTTCCTACACACACGGGCCATATCTAGTTCAACTCTGGTTAGGAAACTGAGAAGAAAAGTAGCTCCTTTTCAGTCCAATACAATGTACATGGTGGGAACAGACGCCAATGCTATTTGCCCTGTGTATGGCGATGGGAACGCAACAGTGACTTTCCTTACCAGAAAACAACTCTTGCTCGTAGGACCAGAAACTGCATGTGATTCCACTCCATTTAAGACTGGGAAACAAACGCTAGCTCGCCTTACAAGAAACACACTCTGCTTTTGAGAAAAGAGCACTCTTCTACTCTACTGTGTTTCCTATGGGGTCCGAACAGTGAGCTTGCTCAGAAAAAAAGAACTGTGCTTTCTACACACACGGGCCATATCTAGTTCAACTCTGCTTAGGAAACAAACAGGAACAGTAGCTCCTCTTCAGTCCGATACACTGTACTTGCGGGGAACAGACGCGAGTGCTATTTGCACTGTGTATGGCATTGGAGCACAATAGTGACTCGTCTTACCAGAAAACAACTCTTGCTCGTGGGACAAAAAACTGCATGTGACTCAACTCCATTTAGGACTGGGAAACAAACGCTAGCTCGACTTACAAGAAACACACTCTGCTTTTGAGAAAAGAAAACTCTTTTACTCTACTGTGTTTCCTATGGGGTCTGAACAGTGAGCTTGCTCAGAACAAAAGAACTGTGCTTCCTACACACACGGCCCTATCTAGTTCAATTCTGCTTAGGAACATGACAAGAACAGTAGATCCTCTTCAGTCCAATACACTGTACTTGCTGGGAACAGACGCCAGGGCTATTTGTCCTGTATATGGCAATGGCAGCGCAATAGTGTCTCTTCTTAACATAAAACAACCCTTGCTCGTAGGATTAGAAACTGCATGTGATTCAACTCCATTTAGGACTGGGAAACAAACGCTAGCTCGCCTTACAAGAAACACACTCTGCTTTAGGGAAAAGAGCACTCTTCTATTCTATTGTGTTTCCTATAGGGCCAGAACAGTGAGCTTGCTCAGAACAAAAGAACTGTGCTTCCTACACACGGGCCATACCTAGTTAAACTCTGCTTAGGAAACTGACAAGAACAGTAGCTCCTCTTCAGTCCGATACACTGTACTTGCGGGGAACAGACGCGAGTGCTATTTGCACTGTGTATGGCAATTGGAGCCCAATAGTGACTCGTCTTACCAGAAAACAACTCTTGCTCGTAGGACAAAAAACTGCATGTGACTCAACTCCATTTAGGACTGGGAAACAAACGCTAGTTCGACTTCCGAGAAACACACTCTGCTTTTGAGAAAAGAGCACTCTTCTACTCTACTGTGTTTCCTATAGAGCCAGAAGATTGAACTTGCTCAGAACATTAAGACTGTGCTTCCTGCACACACGGCCATATCTAGTTCAATTCTGCTTAGGAACCTGACAAGAACAGTAGATCCTCTTCTGTACAATACACTGTACTTGCTGGGAACAGACGCCAGTGCTATTTGTCCTGTGTATGGCAATGGCAGTGCAATAGTGTCTCTTCTTACCATAAAACAACTCTTGCTCGTAGGACTAGAAACTGCATGTGATTCATCTCCATTTAGGACTGGGAAACAAACGCTAGCTCGCCTTGCAAGAAACACTCTCTGTTTTAGGGAAAAGAGCACTCTTCTACTCTATTGTGTTTCCTATAGGGCCAGAACAGTGAGCTTTCTCAGAACAAAAGAACTGTGCTTCCTACACACGGGCCATAACTAGTTCAACTCTGCTTAGAAAACTGACAAGAACAGTAGCTCCTATTCAGTCCAATACACTGTACTTGCTGGGAAAAGACGCGAGTGCTATTTGCCTTGTGTAGGGCAATGGGAGCGCAATAGTGACTTTCCTTACCAGAAAAAAACTCTTGTTCATAGGACCAGAAACTGCATGTGATTCAACTCCATTTAGGACTAGGAAACAAACGCTAGATCACCTTACAAAAACACACTCTGCTTTTGAGAAAAGAGCACTCTTCTACTCTACTGTGTTTCCTATAGGGCCAGAACAGTGAGCTTGCTTAGAACATAAGAACGGTGCTTCCTACACACACGGACCATATCTAGTTCAACTCTGCTTAGGAAACTGACAAGAACAGTAGCTCCTCTTCAGTCCGATACACTGTACTTGCTGGGAACAGACGCGAGAGCTATTTGCACTATGTATGGCAAGGGGAGCGCAATAGTGACTTTCCTTACCAGAAAACAACTCTTGCTCATAGGACAAAAAACTGCATGTGACTCAACTCCATTTAGGACTGGGAAACAAACGCTAGCTCGCCTTACAAGAAACACACTCTGCTTTTGAGAAAAGAGCACTTTTCTACTCTACTGTGTTTCCTATGGGGTCAGAACAGTGAGCTTGCTCAGAACAAAGAACTGTGCTTCCTACACACACGGCCATATCTAGTTCAATTCTGCTTAAGAACCTGACAAGAACAGTAGATCCTCTTCAGTCCAATACACTGTACTTGCTGGGAACAGACGCCAGTGCTATTTGTCCTGTGTATGGCAATGGTAGCACAATAGTGACTCTTCTTACCAGAAAACAACTCTTGCTCGTAGGACCAGAAACTGCATGTGATTCAACTCCATTTAGGACTGGGAAACAAAAGCTAGCTCACCTCACATGAAACACACTCTGCTTTTGAGAAAAGAGCACTCTTCTACTCTACTGTGTTTCCTATGTGTTCCGAAAAGTGAGCTTGCTCAGAACAAAACAACTGTGCTTCCTACACACACGGGCCATATCTAGTTCAACTCTGCTTAGGAAACTGACAAGAACAGTAGATCCTCTTCAGTACAATACACTGTACTTGCGGGGAACAGACGCGAGTGCTATTTGCACTGAGTATGGCAATTGGAGCACAATAGTGACTTGTCTTACCAGAAAACAACTCTTGCTCGTAGGACAAAAAACTGCATGTGACTCAACTCCATTTAGGACTGGGAAACAAACGCTAGCTCGACTTCCAAGAAACACACTCTGCTTTTGAGAAAAGAGCACTCTTCTACTCTACTGTGTTTCCTATGTGTTCCGAACAGTGAGCTTGCTCAGAACAAAAAAACTGTGCTTCCTACTCACACGGCCATATCTAGTTCAAGTCTGCTTAGGAACCTGACAAAACAGTATATCCTCTTGCATCCAATACACTGTACTTGCTGGGAACAGACGCCAGTGCTATTTGTCCTGTGTATGGCAATGGCAGCGCAATAGTGACTCTTCTTACCAGAAAACAACTCTTGCTCGTAGGACCAGAAACTGCATGTGATTAAACTCCATTTAGGACTGGGAAACAAACTCTAGCTCGCTTTACAAGAAACACACTTTGCTTTTGAGAAAAGAGCACTCTTCTACTCTACTGTGTTTCCTATAGGGCCAGAACAGTGAGCTTGCTCAGAAAAAAAGAACTGTGCTTCCTACACACACGGGCCATATCTAGTTCAACTCTGCTTAGGAAACTGAGAAGAACAGTAGCTCCTCTTCAGTACAATACACTGTAATTGCTGGGAACAGACGGGAGGGCTATTTGCACTGTGTATGGCAATGGGAGCACAATGGTGACTTTCCTTACCAGAAAACAACTCTTGCTCGTAGGACCAGAAACTGCATGTGATTCCACTCCATTTAGGACTGGGAAACAAACGCTAGCTCGCCTTACAAGAAACACACTCTGCTTTAGAGAAAAGAGCACTCTTCTACTCTACTGTGTTTCCTATAGGGCCAGAACAGTGAGCTTGCTCAGAAAAAAAGAACTGTACTTCCTACACACACGGGCCATATCTAGTTCAACTCTGGTTAGGAAACTGAGAAGAAAAGTAGCTCCTTTTCAGTCCAATACAATGTACATGGTGGGAACAGACGCCAATGCTATTTGCCCTGTGTATGGCGATGGGAACGCAACAGTGACTTTCCTTACCAGAAAACAACTCTTGCTCGTAGGACCAGAAACTGCATGTGATTCCACTCCATTTAAGACTGGGAAACAAACGCTAGCTCGCCTTACAAGAAACACACTCTGCTTTTGAGAAAAGAGCACTCTTCTACTCTACTGTGTTTCCTATGGGGTCCGAACAGTGAGCTTGCTCAGAAAAAAAGAACTGTGCTTTCTACACACACGGGCCATATCTAGTTCAACTCTGCTTAGGAAACAAACAGGAACAGTAGCTCCTCTTCAGTCCGATACACTGTACTTGCGGGGAACAGACTCGAGTGCTATTTGCACTGTGTATGGCATTGGAGCACAATAGTGACTCGTCTTACCAGAAAACAACTCTTGCTCGTGGGACAAAAAACTGCATGTGACTCAACTCCATTTAGGACTGGGAAACAAACGCTAGCTCGACTTACAAGAAACACACTCTGCTTTTGAGAAAAGAAAACTCTTTTACTCTACTGTGTTTCCTATGGGGTCTGAACAGTGAGCTTGCTCAGAACAAAAGAACTGTGCTTCCTACACACACGGCCCTATCTAGTTCAATTCTGCTTAGGAACATGACAAGAACAGTAGATCCTCTTCAGTCCAATACACTGTACTTGCTGGGAACAGACGCCAGGGCTATTTGTCCTGTATATGGCAATGGCAGCGCAATAGTGTCTCTTCTTAACATAAAACAACCCTTGCTCGTAGGATTAGAAACTGCATGTGATTCAACTCCATTTAGGACTGGGAAACAAACGCTAGCTCGCCTTACAAGAAACACACTCTGCTTTAGGGAAAAGAGCACTCTTCTATTCTATTGTGTTTCCTATAGGGCCAGAACAGTGAGCTTGCTCAGAACAAAAGAACTGTGCTTCCTACACACGGGCCATACCTAGTTAAACTCTGCTTAGGAAACTGACAAGAACAGTAGCTCCTCTTCAGTCCGATACACTGTACTTGCGGGGAACAGACGCGAGTGCTATTTGCACTGTGTATGGCAATTGGAGCCCAATAGTGACTCGTCTTACCAGAAAACAACTCTTGCTCGTAGGACAAAAAACTGCATGTGACTCAACTCCATTTAGGACTGGGAAACAAACGCTAGTTCGACTTCCGAGAAACACACTCTGCTTTTGAGAAAAGAGCACTCTTCTACTCTACTGTGTTTCCTATAGAGCCAGAAGATTGAACTTGCTCAGAACATTAAGACTGTGCTTCCTACACACACGGCCATATCTAGTTCAATTCTGCTTAGGAACCTGACAAGAACAGTAGATCCTCTTCTGTACAATACACTGTACTTGCTGGGAACAGACGCCAGTGCTATTTGTCCTGTGTATGGCAATGGCAGTGCAATAGTGTCTCTTCTTACCATAAAACAACTCTTGCTCGTAGGACTAGAAACTGCATGTGATTCATCTCCATTTAGGACTGGGAAACAAACGCTAGCTCGCCTTGCAAGAAACACTCTCTGCTTTAGGGAAAAGAGCACTCTTCTACTCTATTGTGTTTCCTATAGGGCCAGAACAGTGAGCTTTCTCAGAACAAAAGAACTGTGCTTCCTACACACGGGCCATAACTAGTTCAACTCTGCTTAGAAAACTGACAAGAACAGTAGCTCCTATTCAGTCCAATACACTGTACTTGCTGGGAAAAGACGCGAGTGCTATTTGCCTTGTGTAGGGCAATGGGAGCGCAATAGTGACTTTCCTTACCAGAAAAAAACTCTTGTTCATAGGACCAGAAACTGCATGTGATTCAACTCCATTTAGGACTAGGAAACAAACGCTAGATCACCTTACAAAAACACACTCTGCTTTTGAGAAAAGAGCACTCTTCTACTCTACTGTGTTTCCTATAGGGCCAGAACATTGAGCTTGCTTAGAACATAAGAACGGTGCTTCCTACACACACGGACCATATCTAGTTCAACTCTGCTTAGGAAACTGACAAGAACAGTAGCTCCTCTTCAGTCCGATACACTGTACTTGCTGGGAACAGACGCGAGAGCTATTTGCACTATGTATGGCAAGGGGAGCGCAATAGTGACTTTCCTTACCAGAAAACAACTCTTGCTCATAGGACAAAAAACTGCATGTGACTCAACTCCATTTAGGACTGGGAAACAAACGCTAGCTCGCCTTACAAGAAACACACTCTGCTTTTGAGAAAAGAGCACTTTTCTACTCTACTGTGTTTCCTATGGGGTCAGAACAGTGAGCTTGCTCAGAACAAAGAACTGTGCTTCCTACACACACGGCCCTATCTAGTTCAATTCTGCTTAGGAACATGACAAGAACAGTAGATCCTCTTCAGTCCAATACACTGTACTTGCTGGGAACAGACGCCAGGGCTATTTGTCCTGTATATGGCAATGGCAGCGCAATAGTGTCTCTTCTTAACATAAAACAACCCTTGCTCGTAGGATTAGAAACTGCATGTGATTCAACTCCATTTAGGACTGGGAAACAAACGCTAGCTCGCCTTACAAGAAACACACTCTGCTTTAGGGAAAAGAGCACTCTTCTATTCTATTGTGTTTCCTATAGGGCCAGAACAGTGAGCTTGCTCAGAACAAAAGAACTGTGCTTCCTACACACGGGCCATACCTAGTTAAACTCTGCTTAGGAAACTGACAAGAACAGTAGCTCCTCTTCAGTCCGATACACTGTACTTGCGGGGAACAGACGCGAGTGCTATTTGCACTGTGTATGGCATTGGAGCACAATAGTGACTCGTCTTACCAGAAAACAACTCTTGCTCGTAAGACCCGAAACTTCATGTGATTCAACTCCATTTAGGACTGGGAAACAAATGCTAGCTCGCCTTACTTGAAACACACTCTGCTTTTGAGAAAAGAGCACTCTTCTACTCTACTGTGTTTCCTATGGGGTCCAAACAGTGAGCTTGCTTAGAACAAAAGAACTGTGCTTCCTACACGCACGGACCATATCTAGTTCAATTGTGCTTAGTAAACTGACAAGAACAGTAGCTCCTATTCAGTCCAATACACTGTACTTGCTGGGAAAAGACGCGAGTGCTATTTGCCTTGTAAAGGGCAATGGGAGCGCAATAGTGACTTTCCTTACCAGAAAACAACTCTTGTTCATAGGACCAGAAACTGCATGTGATTCAACTCCATTTATTACTGGGAAACAAACTCTAGCTCGCTTTACAAGAAACACACTCTGCTTTTGAGAAAAGAGCACTCTTCTACTCTTCTGTGTTTCCTATAGGGCTAGAACAGTGAGCTTGCTCAGAAAAAAAGAACTGTACTTCCTACACACATGGGCCATATCTAGTTCAAGTCTGCTTAGGAAACTGAGAAGAACAGTAGCTCCTTTTCAGTCCAATACACTGTAATTGCTGGGAACAGACGGGAGGGCTATTTGCACTGTGTATGGCAATGGGAGCACAATGGTGACTTTCCTTACCAGAAAACAACTCTTGCTCGTAGGACCAGAAACTGCATGTGATTCCACTCCATTTAGGACTGGGAAACAAACGCTAGCTCGCCTTACAAGAAACACACTCTGCTTTAGAGAAAAGAGCACTCTTCTACTCTACTGTGTTTCCTATAGGGCCAGAACAGTGAGCTTGCTCAGAAAAAAAGAACTGTACTTCCTACACACACGGGCCATATCTAGTTCAACTCCGGTTAGGAAACTGAGAAGAAAAGTAGCTCCTTTTCAGTCCAATACAATGTACATGGTGGGAACAGACGCCAATGCTATTTGCCCTGTGTATGGCAATGGGAACGCAACAGTGACTTTCCTTACCAGAAAACAACTCTTGCTCGTAGGACCAGAAACTGCATGTGATTCCACTCCATTTAAGACTGGGAAACAAACGCTAGCTCGCCTTACAAGAAACACACTCTGCTTTTGAGAAAAGAGCACTCTTCTACTCTACTGTGTTTCCTATGGGGTCCGAACAGTGAGCTTGCTCAGAAAAAAAGAACTGTGCTTTCTACACACACGGGCCATATTTAGTTCAACTCTGCTTAGGAAACAAACAGGAACAGTAGCTCCTCTTCAGTCCGATACACTGTACTTGCGGGGAACAGACGCGAGTGCTATTTGCACTGTGTATGGCATTGGAGCACAATAGTGACTCGTCTTACCAGAAAACAACTCTTGCTCGTGGGACAAAAAACTGCATGTGACTCAACTCCATTTAGGACTGGGAAACAAACGCTAGCTCGACTTACAAGAAACACACTCTGCTTTTGAGAAAAGAAAACTCTTTTACTCTACTGTGTTTCCTATGGGGTCTGAACAGTGAGCTTGCTCAGAACAAAAGAACTGTGCTTCCTACACACACGGCCCTATCTAGTTCAATTCTGCTTAGGAACATGACAAGAACAGTAGATCCTCTTCAGTCCAATACACTGTACTTGCTGGGAACAGACGCCAGGGCATTTTGTCCTGTATATGGCAATGGCAGCGCAATAGTGTCTCTTCTTAACATAAAACAACCCTTGCTCGTAGGATTAGAAACTGCATGTGATTCAACTCCATTTAGGACTGGGAAACAAACGCTAGCTCGCCTTACAAGAAACACACTCTGCTTTAGGGAAAAGAGCACTCTTCTATTCTATTGTGTTTCCTATAGGGCCAGAACAGTGATCTTGCTCAGAACAAAAGAACTGTGCTTCCTACACACGGGCCATACCTAGTTAAACTCTGCTTAGGAAACTGACAAGAACAGTAGCTCCTCTTCAGTCCGATACACTGTACTTGCGGGGAACAGACGCGAGTGCTATTTGCACTGTGTATGGCATTGGAGCACAATAGTGACTCGTCTTACCAGAAAACAACTCTTGCTCGTAAGACCCGAAACTTCATGTGATTCAACTCCATTTAGGAATGGGAAACAAATGCTAGCTCGCCTTACTTGAAACACACTCTGCTTTTGAGAAAAGAGCACTCTTCTACTCTACTGTGTTTCCTATGGGGTCCAAACAGTGAGCTTGCTCAGAACAAAAGAACTGTGCTTCCTACACGCACGGACCATATCTAGTTCAATTGTGCTTAGTAAACTGACAAGAACAGTAGCTCCTATTCAGTCCAATACACTGTACTTGCTGGGAAAAGACACGAGTGCTATTTGCCTTGTAAAGGGCAATGGGAGCGCAATAGTGACTTTCCTTACCAGAAAACAACTCTTGTTCATAGGACCAGAAACTGCATGTGATTCAACTCCATTTATTACTGGGAAACAAACTCTAGCTCGCTTTACAAGAAACACACTCTGCTTTTGAGAAAAGAGCACTCTTCTACTCTTCAGTGTTTCCTATAGGGCTAGAACAGTGAGCTTGCTCAGAAAAAAAGAACTGTACTTCCTACACACATGGGCCATATCTAGTTCAACTCTGCTTAGGAAACTGAGAAGAACAGTAGCTCCTTTTCAGTCCAATACACTGTACTTGCTGGGAACAGACGGGAGGACTATTTGCCCTGTTTATGGCAATGGGAGCACAATAGTAACTTTCCTTACCAGAAAACAACTCCTGCTCGTAGGACCAGAAACTGCATGTGATTCCACTCCATTTAGGACTGGGAAACAAACGCTAGCTCGCCTTACAAGAAACACATTCTGCTTTAGAGAAAAGAGCACTCTTCTACTCTACTGTGTTTCCTATGGGGTCCAAACAGTGAGCTTGCTCAGAAAAAAAAAACTGTGCTTCCTACACACGCGGGCCATATCTAGTTCAACACTGATTAGGAAACTGACAAGAACAGTAGCTCCTCTTCAGTCCGATACACTGTCCTTGCTGGGAACAGACGTGAGAGCTATTTGCACTATGTATGGCAAAGGGAGCACAGTAGTGACTTTCCTTACCAGAAAACAACTCTTGCTCTTAGGACCAGAAACTGCATGTGATTCAACTCCATTTAGGACTGGGAAACAAACGCTAGCTCGCCTTACAAGAAACACACACTGCTTTAGAGGAAAGAGCACTCTTCTACACTACTGTGTTTCCTATGGTGCCCGAACAGTGAGCTTGCTCAGAACAAAAGAACTGTGCTTCCTACACACACGGCCATATCTAGTTCAATTCTGCTTAGGAACCTGACAAGAACAGTAGATCCTCTTCAGTCCAATACACTGTACTTGCTGGGAACAGATGCCAGTGCTATTTGTCCTATGTATGGCAAAGGCAGCGCAATAGTTACTTTTCTTACCAGAAAACAACTCTTGCTCGTAGGACTAGAAACTGCTTGTGATTCAACTCCATTTAGGACTGGGAAACAAAAGCTAGCTCGCCTTACAAGAAGCACACTCTGCTTTAGAGAAAAGAGCACTCTTCCACTCTACTGTGTTTCCTATAGGGCCAGAATAGTGAGCTTGCTCAGAACAAAAGAACTGTTCTTCCTACACACGGGCCATAACTAGTTCAACTCTGCTTAGGAAACTGACAAGAACAGTAGCTCCTCTTCAGTCCGATACACTGTACTTGCTGGGAACAGACGCGAGTGCTATTTGCACTGTGTATGGCAATGGGAGCGCAATAGTGACTTTCCTTATTAGAAAACAACTCTTGATCGTAGGACCAGAAACTGCATATGATCAACTCCATTTAGGACTGGGAAACAAATGCTAGCTCGCCTTACATGAAACATACTCTGCTTTTGACAAAAGAGCACTCTTCTACTCTACTGTGTTTCCTATAGGGCCAGAATAGTGAGCTTTCTCAGAACAAAAGAACTGTGCTTCCTACACATGGGCCATATCTAGTTCAACTCTGCTTAGGAAACTGACAAGAACAGTAGCTCCTTTTCTGTCCAATACACTGTACTTGCGGGGAACAGACGCGAGTGCTATTTGCACTGTGTATGGCAATTGGAGCACAATAGTGACTTGTCTTACCAGAAAACAACTCTTGCTCATAGGACAAAAAACTGCATGTGACTCAACTCCATTTAGGACTGGGAAACAAACGCTAGCTCGACTTCCAAGAAACACACTCTGCTTTTGAAAAAAGAGCACTCTTCTACTCTACTGTGTTTCCTATGGGGTCCAAACAGTGAGCTTGCTCAGAACAAAAGAACTGTGCTTCCTACACGCACGGACCATATCTAGTTCAATTCTGCTTAGTAAACTGACAAGAACAGTAGCTCCTATTCAGTCCAATACACTGTACTTGCTGGGAAAAGACGCGAGTGCTATTTGCCTTGTAAAGGGCAATGGGAGCGCAGTAGTGACTTTCCTTACCAGAAAACAACTCTTGTTCATAGGACCAGAAACTGCATGTGATTCAACTCCATTTAGGACTAGGAAACAAACACTAGCTCGCCTTACAAAAACACACTCTGCTTTTGAGAAAAGAGCACTCTTCTACTCTACTGTGTTTACTATGTGTTCTGAAAAATGAGCTTGCTCAGAACAAAAAAACTGTGCTTCCTACACACACGGCCATATCTAGTTCAGGTCTGCTTAGGAACCTGACAAGAACAGTAGATCCTCTTCAGTTCATACACTGTACTTGCTGGGAACAGACGCCAGTGCTATTTGTCCTGAATATGGCAATGGCAGCGCAATAGTGACTCTTCTTACCAGAAAACAAATCTTGCTCATAGGACCAGAAACTGCATGTGATTCCACTCCATTTAGGACTGGGAAACAAATTCTACCTCGCTTTACAAGAAACACACTCTGCTTTTGAGGAAAGAGCACTCTTCTACTCTTCTGTGTTTCCTATAGGGCCAGAACAGTGAGCTTGCTCAGAAAAAAAGAACTGTACTTCCTACACAAATGGGCCATATCTAGTTCAACTCTGCTTCGGAACCTGACAAGAACAGTAGCTCCTTTTCAGTCCAATACACTGTACTTGCTGGGAACAGACGGGAGGGCTATTTGCCCTGTGTATGGCAATGGGAGCGCAATAGTGACTTTCCTTACCAGAAAACAACTCCTGCTCGTAGGACCAGAAACTGCATGTGATTCCACTCCATTTAGGACTGGGAAACAAACTCTAGCTCGCATGACAAGAAACACATTCTGCTTTAGAGAAAAGAGCACTCTTCTACTCTACTGTGTTTCCTATGGGGTCCAAACAGTGAGCTTGCTCAGAACAAAAGAACTGTGCTTCCTACACACGCGGGCCATATCTAGTTCAACTCTGCTTATGAAACTGACAAGAACAGTAGCTCCTCTTCAGTCCGATACACTGTACTTGCTGGGAACAGACGTGAGAGCTATTTGCACTATGTATGGCAAGGGGAGCACAATAGTGACTTTCCTTACCAGAAAACAACTCTTGCTCTTAGGACCAGAAACTGCATGTGATTCACTCCATTTAGGCCTGGGAAACAAACTCTAGCTCGCCTTACAAGAAACACACTCTGCTTTAGAGAAAAGAGCACTCTTCTACTCTACTGTGTTTCCTATGGTGTCCGAACAGTGAGCTTGCTCAGAACAAAAGAACTGTGCTTCCTACACACACGGCCATATCTAGTTCAATTCTGCTTAGGAATCTGACAAGAACAGTAGATCCTCTTCAGTGCAATACACTGTACTTGCTGGGAACAGACGCCAGTGCTATTTGTCCTATGTATGGCAATGGCAGCGCAATAGTGACTCTTCTTACCAGAAAACAACTCTTGCTCGTAGGACTAGAAACTGCATGTGATTCAACTCCATTTAGGACTGGGAAACAAACGCTAGATCGCCTTACAAGAAACACACTCTGCTTTAGAGAAAAGAGCACTATTCCACTCTACTGTGTTTCCTATAGGGCCAGAACAGTGAGCTTGCTCAGAACAAAAGAACTGTGCTTCCTACACACGTGCCATAACTAGTTCAACTGCGCTTAGGAAACTGACAAGAACAGTAGCTCCTCTTCAGTCGGATACACTGTACTTGCTGGGAACAGACGCGAGTGCTATTTGCACTGTGTATGGCAATGCGAGCGCAATAGTGACTTTCCTTATTAGAAAACAACTCTTGTTCATAGGACCAGAAACTGCATATGATCAACTCCATTTAGGACTTGGAAACAAATGCTAGCTCGCCTTACAAAAACACACTCTGCTTTTGAGAAAAGAGCACTCTTCTACTCTACTGTGTTTCCTGTAGGGCCAGAACAATGAGCTTGCTCAGAACATAAGAACTTGCTCCTACACACGGGCCATATCTAGTTCCACTCTGCTTAGGAAACTGACAAGAACACTAGATCCTCTTCAGTACAATACACTGTACTTGCTGGGAACAGACGCGAGAGCTATTTGTACTATGTATGGCAAGGGGAGCGCAATAGTGACTTTCCTTACCAGAAATCAACTCTTGCTCTTAGGACCAGAAACTGCATGTGATTCAACTCCTTTTAGGACTGGGAAACAAACGCTAGCTCGACTTTCAAGAAACACACTCTGCTTTTGAGAAAAGAGCACTCTTCTACTCTACCGTGTTTCCTATGGGGTCCGAACAGTGAGCTTGCTCAGAACAAAAGAACTGTGCTTCCTAAACACACGGCCATATCTAGTTCAATTCTGCTTAGGAACCTGACCAGAGCAGTAGATCCTCTTCAGTCCAATACACTGTACTTGCTGGGAACAGACGCCAGTGCTATTTGTCCTGTATATGGCAATGGCAGCGCAATAGTGACTCTTCTTAGCAGAAAACAACTCTTGCTTTTAGGACCAAAAACTGTCTGTGACTCAACTTAATTTAGGACGGGAAACAAACGCGAGCTGGCCTTACAAGAAACACACTCTGCTTTAGAGAAAAGAGCACTCATATACTCTACTGTGTTTCCTGTAGGGCCAGAACAGTGAGCTTGCTCAGAACAAAAGAACTGTGCTTCCTACACACACGGGCCATATCTAGTTCAACTCTGCTTAGGAAACTGACAAGAACAGTAGCTCCTCTTCAGTTCGATACACTGTACTTGCTGAGAACAGACGCGAGTGCTATTTGCACTGCGTATGGCAATGGGAGCGCAATAGTGACTTTCCTTACCAGAAAACAATTCTTGCTCGTAGGACCAGAAACTGCATGTGATTCAACTCCATTTAGGACTGGGAAACAAATGCTAGCTCGCCTTACATGATACACACTCTGCTTTTGAGAAAAGAGCACTCTTCTACTCTACTGTGTTTCCTATAAGGTCCAAAGAGTGAGCTTGCTCAGAACAAAAGAACTGTGCTTCCTACACACACGGGCCATATCTAGTTCAACTCTGGTTAGGAAACAAACAAGAACAGTAGCTCCTCTTCAGTCGAATACACTGTACTTGCGGGGAACAGACGCAAGTGCTATTTGCACTGTGTATGGCAATTGGAGCACAATAGTGACTTGTCTTACCAGAAAACAACTCTTGCTCGTAGGACAAAAAACTGCATGTGACTCAACTCCATTTAGGACTGGGAAACAAACGCTAGCTCGACTTCCAAGAAACACACTCTGCTTTAGAGAAAAGAGCACTCTTCTACTCTTCTGTGTTTCCTATGTGTTCCGAAAAGTGAGCTTGCTCAGAACAAAAAAACAAACGCTAGCTCAACTTCCAAGAAACACACTCTGCTTTTGAGAAAAGATCACTCATCTACTCTACTGTATTTCCTATGGTGTCCGAACAGTGAGCTTGCTCAGAACATAAGAACTGTGCTTCCTAAACCCTCGGCCATATCTAGTTCAATTCTGCTTAGGACCCTGACAAGAACAGTAGATCCTCTTCAGTCCAATACACTGTACTTGCTGGGAACAGACGCCAGTGCTATTTGTACTGTGTATGGCAATGGCAGCGCAATAGTGACTCTTCTTACCATAAAACAACTCTTGCTCTTAGGACAAGAAACTGCATGTGATTCAACTTCATTTAGGACTGGGAAACAAACGCTAGCTCAACTTCCAAGAAACACAATCTGCTTTTGAGAAAAGAGCACTCTTCTACTCTACTGTGTTTCCTATGTGTTCCGAAAAGTGAGCTTGCTCAGAACAAAAAAACTGTGCTTCCTACAAACATGGCAATATCTAGTTCAAGTCTGCTTAGGAACCTGACAAGAACAGTAGATCCTCCTCAGTCCAATACACTGTACTTGCTGGGAACAGACGCCAGTGCTATTTGTCCTGTGTACGGCAATGGCAGTGCAATAGTGACTCTTCTTACCAGAAAACAACTCTTGCTCGTAGGACCAGAAACTCATGTGATTCCACTCCATTTAGGACTGGGAAACAAACTCTAGCTCGCTTTACAAGAAACACACTCTGCTTTTGAGAAAAGAGCACTCTTCTACTCTACTGTGTTTCCTATAGGGTCAGAACAGTGAGCTTCCTCAGAAAAAAAGAACTGTACTTCCTACACACACGGGCCACATCTAGTTCAACTCTGCTTAGGAAACTGAGAAGAACAGTAGCTCCTTTTCAGTCCAATACTCTGTAATTGCTGGGAAAAGACGGGAGGGCTATTTGCACTTTGTATGTCAATGGGAGCGCAATAGTGACTTTCCTTACCAGAAAACAACTCTTGCTCGTAGGACCAGAAACTGCATGTGATTCCACTCCATTTAGGACTGGGAAACAAACGCTAGCTCGCCTTACAAGAAACACACTCTGCTTTAGAGAAAAGAGCACTCTTCTACTCTACTGTGTTTCCTATGGGGTCCAAACAGTGAGCTTGCTCAGAACAAAAGAACTGTGCTTCCTACACACACGGGCCATATCTAGTTCAACTCTGCTTAGGAAACTGACAAGAACAGTAGCTCCTCTTCAGTCCGATACCCTGTACTTGCTGGGAACAGACGTGAGAGCTATTGGCACTATGGATGGCAAGGGGAGTGCAATAGTGACTTTCCTTACCAGAAAACAACTCTTGCTCTTAGGACCAGAAACTGCATGTGATTCAACTCCATTTAGGACTGGTAAACAAACGATAGCTCACCTTACAAGAAACACACTCTGCTTTAGAGAAAAGAGAACTCTTCTACTCTACTGTGTTTCCTATGGGGTCCAAACAGTGAGCTTGCTCAGAACAAAGAACTGTGCTTTCTCCACACACGGGCCATATCTAGTTCAACTCTGCTTAGGAAACAAACAAGAACAGTAGCACCTCCTCACTCCAATACACTGTACTTGCGGGGAACAGACGCGAGTGCTATTTGCACTGTGTATGGCATTGGAGCACAATAGTGACTCTTCTTACCAGAAAACAACTCTTGCTCATAGGACAAAAAACTGCATGTGACTCAACTCCATTTAGGACTGGGAAACAAACGCTAGCTAAACTTCCAAGAAACACACTCTGCTTTTGAGAAAAGAGCACTCTTCTACTCTACTGTGTTTCCTTTGTGTTCCGAAAAGTGAGCTTGCTCAGAACAAAAAAACTGTGCTTCCTACACACACGGCCATATCTACTTCAATTCTGCTTAGGAACCTGACAAGAACAGTAGAACCTCTTCAGTCCAATACACTGTACTTGCTGGGAACAGACGCCAGTGCTATTTGTCCTGTGTATGGCAATGGCAGCGCAATAGGGACTCTTCTTACCAGAAAACAACTCTTGCTCGTAGGACCAGAAACTGCATGTGATTCCACTACATTTAGCAATGGGAAACAAACTCTAGCTCGCTTTACAAGAAACACACTCTGCTTTAGAGAAAAGAGCATTCTTCTCCTCTACTGTGTTTCCTATGGGGTCCAAACAGTGAGCTTGCTCAGAACAAAAGAACTGTGCTTCCTACACACACGGGCCATATCAAGTTCAACTCTTCTTAGGAAACTGACAAGAACGGTAGCTCCTCTTCAGTCCAATAAACTGTACTAGCTGGGAACAGACGAGAGTCCTATTTGTACTGTGTATAGAAATAGGAGCGCAATAGTGACTCTTCTTATCAGAAAAAACCTCTTCCTCGTAGGAACAAAAACTGCATGGGATTCAAATCCATTTATGACTGGGGAACAAACACTAGCTCGCCTTACAAGAAACACACTCTGCTTTTGAGAAAAGAGCACTCTTTTACTCTTCTGTGTTTCCTATGTGGTCCGAACAGTGAGCTTGCTCAGAACAAAAGAACTGTGCTTCCTATACACAGGGGCCATATCTAGTTCAACTCTGCTTAGCAAACTGACAAGAACAGTAGCTGCGCTTCAGTCCAATACACTGTACTTCCTGGGAACAGATGCGAGTGCTATTTGCACTGTGTATGGAAATGGGAGCGCAATAGTGACTTTCCTTACCAGAAAACAACTCTTACTTGTAGTACCAAAAACTGCATGTGATTCAACTCCATTTAGGACTGGGAAACAAACGCTAGCTCTCCTTACAAGAAACACACTCTGCTTTTGAGAAAAGAGCACTCTTCTACTCTACTGTGTTTCCTATAGGGCCAGAACAGTGAGTTTGCTCAGAACAAAATTACTGTGCTTCCTACACACACGGCCATATCTAGTTCAATTCTGCTTAGGAAACTGACAAGAACAGTAGCTCCTCTTCATTCTGATACACTGTACTTGCTGGGAACAGACGCGAGAGCTATTTGCAGTATGTATGGCAAGGGGAGCGCAATAGTCACTTTCCTTACCAGAAACAACTCTTGCTCATAGGACAAAAAAATGCATGTGACTCAACTCCATTTAGGACTGGGAAACAAACGCTAGCTCGCCTTACAAGAAACACACTCTGCTTTTGAGAAAAGAGCACTCTTCTTCTCTACTGTGTTTCCTATGGGGTCAGAACAGTGAGCTTGCTCAGAACAAAGAACTGTGCTTCCTACACACACGGCCATATCTAGTTCAATTCTGCTTAAGGACCTGACAAGAACATTAGATCCTCTTCAGTCCAATACACTGTACTTGCTGGGAACAGACGCCAGTGCTATTTGTCCTGTGTATGGCAATGGCAGCACAATAGTGACTCTTCTTACCAGAAAACAACTCTTGCTCGTAGGACCAGAAACTGCATGTGATTCAACTCCATTTAGGACTGGGAAACAAACTCTTGCTCGCTTTACAAGAAACACACTTTGCTTTTGAGAAAAGAGCACTCTTCTACTCTATTGTGATTCCTATCAGGTCCGAAGAGTGAGCTTGCTCAGAACAAAAGAACTGTGCTTCCTACACACACGGGCCATATCTAGTTCAACTCTGCTTAGGAAACAGAGAAGAACAGTAGCTCCTCTTCAGTCCAATACACTGTAATTGCTGGGAACAGACGCGAGTGCTATTTGCACTGTGTATGGCAAAGGGAGCACAATGGTGACTTTCCTTACCAGAAAACAACTCTTGCTTGTAGGACCAGAAACTGCATGTGATTCCACTCCATTTAGGACTGGGAAACAAACTCTAGCTCGCCTTACAAGAAACACACTCTGCTTTAGAGAAAAGAGCACTCTTCTATTCTACTGTGTTTCCTATGGGGTCCAAACAGTGAGCTTGCTCAGAACAAAAGAACTGTGCTTCCTACAAACACGGACCATATCTAGTTCAACTCTGCTTAGTAAACTGACAAGAACAGTAGCTCCTATTCAGTCCAATACACTGTACTTGCTGGGAAAAGACGCGAGGGCTATTTGCCTTGTGTAGGGCAATGGGAGCACAATAGTGACTTTCCTTACCAGAAAACAATTCTTGTTCATAGGACCAGAAACTGCATATGATTCAACTCCATTTAGGACTGGGAAACAAACGCTAGCTTGCCTTACAAAAACACACTCTGCTTTTGAGAAATAAGCACTCTTCTACTCTACTGTGTATCCTATAGGGCCAGAAGAGTGAACTTGCTCAGAACATAAGAACTGTGCTTCCTACACACGGCCATTTCTAGTTCAATTCTGCTTAGGAACCTGAGAAGAACAGTAGATCCTCTTCATTACAATACACTGTACTTGCTGGGAACAGACGCCAGTGCTATTTGTCCTGTGTATGGCAATGGCAGCGCAATAGTGACTCTTCTTACCATAAAACAACTCGTGCTCGTAGGACTAGAAACTGCATGTGATTCAACTCCATTTAGGACTGGGAAACAAATGTTAGCTCGCCTTACAAGAAACACACTCTGCTTTAGGGAAAAGAGCACTCTTCTACTCTACTGTGTTTCCTATAGGGCCAGAACAGTGAGCTTGCTCAGAACAAAAGAACTGTGCTTCCTACACACAGGCCATAACTAGTTCAACTCTGCTTAGGAAACTGACAAGAACAGTAGCTCCTCTTCAGTCGGATACACTGTACATGCTGGGAACAGACGCGAGTGCTATTTGCACTCTGTATGGCAATGGGAGCGCAATAGTGACTTTCCTTACCAGAAAACAACTCTTGCTCATAGGACCAGAAACTGCATGTGATTCAACTCCATTTAGGACTGGGAAACAAATTCTAGCTCGCCTTACAAGAAACTCACTCTGCTTTTGAGAAAAGAGCACTCTTCTACTCTACTGGGTTTCCTATGGTGTCCGACAGTGAGCTTGCTCAGAACAAAAGAACTGTGCTTCCTACACACGGCCATATCTAGTTCAAATCTGCTTAGGAACCTGAAAAGAACAGTAGATCCTCTTCAGTCCAATACACTGTACTTGCTGGGAACAGACGCCAGTGCTATTTGTCCTGTGTATGGCAATGGCAGCTCAATAGTGACTCTTCTTACCAGAAAACAGCTCTTGCTCGTAGGACCAGAAACTGCATGTGATTCAACTCCATTTAGGACTGGAAAACAAACTCTAGCTCGCATTACAAGAAACACACTATGCTTTTGAGAAAAGAGCATTCTTCTACTCTACTGTGTTTCCTATAGGGCCAGAAGAGTGAGCTTGCTCAGAAAAAAAGAACTGTACTTCCTACACACACGGGCCATATCTAGTTCAACTCTGGTTAGGAAACTGAGAAGAAAAGTAGCTCCTTTTCAGTCCAATACAATGTACACTGTGGGAACAGACGCCAATGCTATTTGCCCTGTGTATGGCAATGGGAGTGCAATAGTGACTTTCCTTACCAGAAAACAACTCTTGCTCGTAGGACCAGAAACTGCATGTGATTCCACTCCATTTAGGACTGGGAAACAAACGCTAGCTTGCCTTACAAGAAACACACTCTGCTTTAGAGAAAAGAGCACTCTTCTACTCTACTGTGTTTCCTATGGGGTCCAAACAGTGAGCTTGCTCAGAACAAAAGATCTGTGCTTCCTACACACGGGCCATATCTAGTTCAACTCTGCTTAGGAAACTGACAAGAAAAGTAGCTCCTCTTCAGTCCAATACACTGTACTTGCAGGGAACAGACGCGAGTGCTATTTGCACTGTGTATGGCATTTGGAGCACAATAGTGACTCGTC
The DNA here is from genome assembly GCF_949786415.1 of Peromyscus eremicus. NCBI lineage: Eukaryota > Metazoa > Chordata > Mammalia > Rodentia > Cricetidae > Peromyscus > Peromyscus eremicus. The sequence continues at coordinate 111,462 of NW_026735290.1, read as the reverse complement.
TTACCAGAAAACAACTCTTGCTCGTAGGACAAACAACTGCATGTGACTCAATTCCATTTAGGAATGGGAAACAAACGCTAGCTCGCCTTACTAGAAACACACTCTGCTTTTGAGAAAAGAGCACTCTTCTACTCTACTGTGTTTCCTATGGGGTCCGAAAAGCGAGTTTCCTCAGAACAAAAGAACTGTGCTTCCTACACACACGGCCATATCTAGTTCAATTCTGCTTAGGAACCTGACAAGAACAGTAGATGCTCTTCAGTCCACTACACTGTACTTGCTGGGAACAGACGCCAGTGCTATTAGTCCTGTGTATGGCAATGGCAGCGCAATAGTGACTCTTCTTACCAGAAAACAACTCTTGCTCGTAGGACCAGAAACTGCATGTGACTCAACTCCATTTAGGACTGGGAAACAAAAGCTAGCTCACCTTACAAGAAACACACTCTGCTTTAGAGAAAAGAGCAGTCTTCTACTCTACTGTGTTTCCTAAAGGGTCCGAACAGTGAGCTTGCTCAGAACAAAAGGACTGTGCTTCCTACACACGGGCCATATCTAGTTCAACTCTGCTTAGGAAACTGACAAGAACAGTAGCTCCTCTTCAGTCTGATACACTGTACTTGCTGGGAACAGACGGGAGTGCTATTTGCACTGTGTATGGCAATGGGAGTGCAATAGTGACTTTCCTTACTAGAAAACAACTCTTGCTCGTAAGACCAGAAACTGCATGTGATTCAACTCCATTTAGGACTGGGAAACAAATGCCAGCTCACCTTACATGAAACACACTCTGTTTTTGAGAAAAGAGCACTCTTCTACTCTACTGTGTTTCCTATGTGGTCCGAACAGTGAACTTGCTCAGAACAAAAGAACAGTGCTTCCTACACACACGGGCCATATCTAGTTCAACTCTGCTTAGGAAACTGACAAGAACAGTAGCTCCTCTTCCGTCCAATACACTGTACTTGCGGGGAACAGACGCGAGTGCTATTTGCACTGTGTATGGCAATTGGAGCACTATAGTGACATGTCTTACCAGAAAACAACTCTTACTCATAGGAAAAAAACTGCATGTGACTCAAATCCATTTAGGACTGGGAAACAAACGCTAGCTCGACTTCCAAGAAACACACTCTGCTTTTGAGAAAAGAGCACTCTTCTACTCTACTGTGTTTCCTATGTGTTCCGAACAGTGAGCTTGCTCAGAACAAAAAAACTGTGCTTCCTACACACACGGCCATATCTAGTTCAATTCTGCTTAGCAACCTGACAAGAACAGTAGATCCTCTTCAGTCCAATACACTGTACTTGCTGGGAACAGACGCCAGTGCTATTTGTCCTGTGTATGGCAAAGGCAGCGCAATAGTGACTCTTCTTACCAGAAAACAACTCTTGCTCGTAGGACCAGAAACTGCATGTGATTCAACTATATTTAGGACTGGGAAACAAACTCTAGCTAGCTTTACAAGAAACACACTCTGCTTTTGAGAAAAGAGCACTCTTCTACTCTACTGTGTTTCCTATAGTGCCAGAACAGTGAGCTTGCTCAGAAAAAAAGGACTGTACTTCCTACACACACGGGACATATCTAGTTCAACTCTGCTTAGGAAACTGAGAAGAACAGTAGCTCCTCTTCAGTCCAATACACTGTACTTGCTGGGAACAGACGGGAGGGCTATTTGCACTGTGTAGGGCAATGGGAGCACAATAGTGACTTTCCTTACCAGAAAACAACTCTTGCTCGTAGGACCAAAAACTGCATGTGATTCAACTCCATTTAGGACTGGGAAACAAACTCTAGCTCGCCTTACAAGAAACACACTCTGCTTTAGAGAAAAGAGCACTCTTCTACTCTACTGTGTTTCCTATGGTGTCCAAACAGTGAGCTTGCTCAGAACAAAAGAACTGTGCTTCCTACACACACGGACCATATCTAGTTCAACTCTGCTTAGTAAACTGACAAGAACAGTAGCTCCTATTCAGTCCAATACATTGTACTTGCTGGGAAAAGACGCGAGTGCTATTTGCCTTGTGTAGGGCAATGGGAGCACAATAGTGACTTTCCTTACCAGAAAACAATTCTTGTTCATAGGACCAGAAACTGCATATGATTCAACTCCATTTAGGACTGGGAAACAAACGCTAGCTCGCCTTACAAAAACACACTCTGCTTTTGAGAAATAAGGACTCTTCTACTCTACTGTGTATCCTATAGGGCCAGAACAGTGAACTTGCTCAGAACATAAGAACTGTGCTTCCTACACACACGGCCATATCTAGTTCAATTCTGCTTAGGAACCTGAGAAGAACAGTAGATCCTCTTCATTACAATACACTGTACTTGCTGGGAACAAACGCCAGTGCTATTTGTCCTGTGTATGGCAATGGCAGCGCAATAGTGACTCTTCTTACCATAAAACAACTCCTGCTCGTAGGACTAGAAACTGCATGTGATTCAACTCCATTTAGGACTGGGAAACAAACGTTAGCTCGCCTTACAAGAAACACACTCTGCTTTAGGGAAAAGAGCACTCTTCTACTCTACTGTGTTTCCTATAGGGCCAGAACAGTGAGCTTGCTCAGAACAAAAGAACTGTGCTTCCTACACACGGGCCATAACTAGTTCAACTCTGCTTAGGAAACTGACAAGAACAGTAGCTCCTCTTCAGTCCGATACACTGTACTTGCTGGGAACAGACGCGAGTGCTATTTGCACTGTGTATGGCAATTGGAGCACAATAGTGACTCCTCTTACCAGAAAACAACTCTTGCTCGTAGGACAAACAACTGCATGTGACTCAAATCCATTTAGGAATGGGAAACAAATTCTAGCTCACCTTACAAGAAACACACTCTGCTTTTGAGAAAAGAGCACTCTTCTACTCTACTGTGTTTTCCTATGGGGTCCGAAAAGCGAGTTTCCTCAGAACAAAAGAACTGTGCTTCCTACACACACGGCCATATCTAGTTCAATTCTGCTTAGGAACCTGACAAGAACAGTAGATGCTCTTCAGTCCACTACACTGTACTTGCTGGGACACAGACGCCAGTGCTATTAGTCCTGTGTATGGCAATGGCAGCGCGCAATAGTGACTCTTCTTACCAGAAAACAACTCTTGCTCGTAGGACCAGAAACTGCATGTGACTCAACTCCATTTAGGACTGGGAAACAAAAGCTAGCTCACCTTACAAGAAACACACTCTGCTTTAGAGAAAAGAGCAGTCTTCTACTCTACTGTGTTTCCTAAAGGGTCCGAACAGTGAAGCTTGCTCAGAACAAAAGGACTGTGCTTCCTACACACGGGGCCATATCTAGTTCAACTCTGCTTAGGAAACTGACAAGAATCCTCTTCAGTCTGATACACTGTACTTGCTGGGAACAGACGGGAGTGCTATTTGCACTGTGTATGGCAATGGGAGTGCAATAGTGACTTTCCTTACTAGAAAACAACTCTTGCTCGTAAGACCAGAAACTGCATGTGATTCAACTCCATTTAGGACTGGGAAACAAATGCCAGCTCACCTTACATGAAACACACTCTGTTTTTGAGAAAAGAGCACTCTTCTACTCTACTGTGTTTCCTATGTGGTCCGAACAGTGAACTTGCTCAGAACAAAAGAACAGTGCTTCCTACACACACGGGCCATATCTAGTTCAACTCTGCTTAGGAAACTGACAAGAACAGTAGCTCCTCTTCCGTCCAATACACTGTACTTGCGGGGAACAGACGCGAGTGCTATTTGCACTGTGTATGGCAATTGGAGCACAATAGTGACATGTCTTACCAGAAAACAACTCTTACTCATAGGAAAAAAACTGCATGTGACTCAAATCCATTTAGGACTGGGAAACAAACGCTAGCTCGACTTCCAAGAAACACACTCTGCTTTTGAGAAAAGAGCACTCTTCTACTCTACTGTGTTTCCTATGTGTTCCGAACAGTGAGCTTGCTCAGAACAAAAAAACTGTGCTTCCTACACACACGGCCATATCTAGTTCAATTCTGCTTAGCAACCTGACAAGAACAGTAGATCCTCTTCAGTCCAATACACTGTACTTGCTGGGAACAGACGCCAGTGCTATTTGTCCTGTGTATGGCAAAGGCAGCGCAATAGTGACTCTTCTTACCAGAAAACAACTCTTGCTCGTAGGACCAGAAACTGCATGTGATTCAACTATATTTAGGACTGGGAAACAAACTCTAGCTAGCTTTACAAGAAACACACTCTGCTTTTGAGAAAAGAGCACTCTTCTACTCTACTGTGTTTCCTATAGCGCCAGAACAGTGAGCTTGCTCAGAAAAAAAGGACTGTACTTCCTACACACACGGGACATATCTAGTTCAACTCTGCTTAGGAAACTGAGAAGAACAGTAGCTCCTCTTCAGTCCAATACACTGTACTTGCTGGGAACAGACGGGAGGGCTATTTGCACTGTGTAGGGCAATGGGAGCACAATAGTGACTTTCCTTACCAGAAAACAACTCTTGCTCGTAGGACCAAAAACTGCATGTGATTCAACTCCATTTAGGACTGGGAAACAAACTCTAGCTCGCCTTACAAGAAACACACTCTGCTTTAGAGAAAAGAGCACTCTTCTACTCTACTGTGTTTCCTATGGGGTCCAAACAGTGAGCTTGCTCAGAACAAAAGAACTGTGCTTCCTACACACACGGACCATATCTAGTTCAACTCTGCTTAGTAAACTGACAAGAACAGTAGCTCCTATTCAGTCCAATACATTGTACTTGCTGGGAAAAGACGCGAGTGCTATTTGCCTTGTGTAGGGCAATGGGAGCACAATAGTGACTTTCCTTACCAGAAAACAATTCTTGTTCATAGGACCAGAAACTGCATATGATTCAACTCCATTTAGGACTGGGAAACAAACGCTAGCTCGCCTTACAAAACACACTCTGCTTTTGAGAAATAAGCACTCTTCTACTCTACTGTGTATCCTATAGGGCCAGAACAGTGAACTTGCTCAGAACATAAGAACTGTGCTTCCTACACACACGGCCATATCTAGTTCAATTCTGCTTAGGAACCTGAGAAGAACAGTAGATCCTCTTCATTACAATACACTGTACTTGCTGGGAACAGACGCCAGTGCTATTTGTCCTGTGTATGGCAATGGCAGCGCAATAGTGACTCTTCTTACCATAAAACAACTCCTGCTCGTAGGACTAGAAACTGCATGTGATTCAACTCCATTTAGGACTGGGAAACAAACGTTAGCTCGCCTTACAAGAAACACACTCTGCTTTAGGGAAAAGAGCACTCTTCTACTCTACTGTGTTTCCTATAGGGCCAGAACAGTGAGCTTGCTCAGAACAAAAGAACTGTGCTTCCTACACACAGGCCATAACTAGTTCAACTCTGCTTAGGAAACTGACAAGAACAGTAGCTCCTCTTCAGTCCGATACACTGTACTTGCTGGGAACAGACGCGAGTGCTATTTGCACTGTGTATGGCAATTGGAGCACAATAGTGACTCCTCTTACCAGAAAACAACTCTTGCTCGTAGGACAAACAACTGCATGTGACTCAAATCCATTTAGGAATGGGAAACAAATTCTAGCTCACCTTACAAGAAACACACTCTGCTTTTGAGAAAAGAGCACTCTTCTACTCTACTGTGTTTCCTATGGGGTCCGAAAAGCGAGTTTCCTCAGAACAAAAGAACTGTGCTTCCTACACACACGGCCATATCTAGTTCAATTCTGCTTAGGAACCTGACAAGAACAGTAGATGCTCTTCAGTCCACTACACTGTACTTGCTGGGAACAGACGCCAGTGCTATTAGTCCTGTGTATGGCAATGGCAGCGCAATAGTGACTCTTCTTACCAGAAAACAACTCTTGCTCGTAGGACCAGAAACTGCATGTGACTCAACTCCATTTAGGACTGGGAAACAAAAGCTAGCTCACCTTACAAGAAACACACTCTGCTTTAGAGAAAAGAGCAGTCTTCTACTCTACTGTGTTTCCTAAAGGGTCCGAACAGTGAGCTTGCTCAGAACAAAAGGACTGTGCTTCCTACACACGGGCCATATCTAGTTCAACTCTGCTTAGGAAACTGACAAGAACAGTAGCTCCTCTTCAGTCTGATACACTGTACTTGCTGGGAACAGACGGGAGTGCTATTTGCACTGTGTATGGCAATGGGAGTGCAATAGTGACTTTCCTTACTAGAAAACAACTCTTGCTCGTAAGACCAGAAACTGCATGTGATTCAACTCCATTTAGGACTGGGAAACAAATGCCAGCTCACCTTACATGAAACACACTCTGTTTTTGAGAAAAGAGCACTCTTCTACTCTACTGTGTTTCCTATGTGGTCCGAACAGTGAACTTGCTCAGAACAAAAGAACAGTGCTTCCTACACACACGGGCCATATCTAGTTCAACTCTGCTTAGGAAACTGACAAGAACAGTAGCTCCTCTTCCGTCCAATACACTGTACTTGCGGGGAACAGACGCGAGTGCTATTTGCACTGTGTATGGCAATTGGAGCACAATAGTGACATGTCTTACCAGAAAACAACTCTTACTCATAGGAAAAAAAACTGCATGTGACTCAAATCCATTTAGGACTGGGAAACAAACGCTAGCTCGACTTCCAAGAAACACACTCTGCTTTTGAGAAAAGAGCACTCTTCTACTCTACTGTGTTTCCTATGTGTTCCGAACAGTGAGCTTGCTCAGAACAAAAAAACTGTGCTTCCTACACACACGGCCATATCTAGTTCAATTCTGCTTAGCAACCTGACAAGAACAGTAGATCCTCTTCAGTCCAATACACTGTACTTGCTGGGAACAGACGCCAGTGCTATTTGTCCTGTGTATGGCAAAGGCAGCGCAATAGTGACTCTTCTTACCAGAAAACAACTCTTGCTCGTAGGACCAGAAACTGCATGTGATTCAACTATATTTAGGACTGGGAAACAAACTCTAGCTAGCTTTACAAGAAACACACTCTGCTTTTGAGAAAAGAGCACTCTTCTACTCTACTGTGTTTCCTATAGCGCCAGAACAGTGAGCTTGCTCAGAAAAAAAGGACTGTACTTCCTACACACACGGGACATATCTAGTTCAACTCTGCTTAGGAAACTGAGAAGAACAGTAGCTCCTCTTCAGTCCAATACACTGTACTTGCTGGGAACAGACGGGAGGGCTATTTGCACTGTGTAGGGCAATGGGAGCACAATAGTGACTTTCCTTACCAGAAAACAACTCTTGCTCGTAGGACCAAAAACTGCATGTGATTCAACTCCATTTAGGACTGGGAAACAAACTCTAGCTCGCCTTACAAGAAACACACTCTGCTTTAGAGAAAAGAGCACTCTTCTACTCTACTGTGTTTCCTATGGTGTCCAAACAGTGAGCTTGCTCAGAACAAAAGAACTGTGCTTCCTACACACACGGACCATATCTAGTTCAACTCTGCTTAGTAAACTGACAAGAACAGTAGCTCCTATTCAGTCCAATACATTGTACTTGCTGGGAAAAGACGCGAGTGCTATTTGCCTTGTGTAGGGCAATGGGAGCACAATAGTGACTTTCCTTACCAGAAAACAATTCTTGTTCATAGGACCAGAAACTGCATATGATTCAACTCCATTTAGGACTGGGAAACAAACGCTAGCTCGCCTTACAAAAACACACTCTGCTTTTGAGAAATAAGGACTCTTCTACTCTACTGTGTATCCTATAGGGCCAGAACAGTGAACTTGCTCAGAACATAAGAACTGTGCTTCCTACACACACGGCCATATCTAGTTCAATTCTGCTTAGGAACCTGAGAAGAACAGTAGATCCTCTTCATTACAATACACTGTACTTGCTGGGAACAGACGCCAGTGCTATTTGTCCTGTGTATGGCAATGGCAGCGCAATAGTGACTCTTCTTACCATAAAACAACTCCTGCTCGTAGGACTAGAAACTGCATGTGATTCAACTCCATTTAGGACTGGGAAACAAACGTTAGCTCGCCTTACAAGAAACACACTCTGCTTTAGGGAAAAGAGCACTCTTCTACTCTACTGTGTTTCCTATAGGGCCAGAACAGTGAGCTTGCTCAGAACAAAAGAACTGTGCTTCCTACACACGGGCCATAACTAGTTCAACTCTGCTTAGGAAACTGACAAGAACAGTAGCTCCTCTTCAGTCCGATACACTGTACTTGCTGGGAACAGACGCGAGTGCTATTTGCACTGTGTATGGCAATTGGAGCACAATAGTGACTCCTCTTACCAGAAAACAACTCTTGCTCGTAGGACAAACAACTGCATGTGACTCAAATCCATTTAGGAATGGGAAACAAATTCTAGCTCGCCTTACAAGAAACACACTCTGCTTTTGAGAAAAGAGCACTCTTCTACTCTACTGTGTTTCCTATGGGGTCCGAAAAGCGAGTTTCCTCAGAACAAAAGAACTGTGCTTCCTACACACACGGCCATATCTAGTTCAATTCTGCTTAGGAACCTGACAAGAACAGTAGATGCTCTTCAGTCCACTACACTGTACTTGCTGGGAACAGACGCCAGTGCTATTAGTCCTGTGTATGGCAATGGCAGCGCAATAGTGACTCTTCTTACCAGAAAACAACTCTTGCTCGTAGGACCAGAAACTGCATGTGACTCAACTCCATTTAGGACTGGGAAACAAAAGCTAGCTCACCTTACAAGAAACACACTCTGCTTTAGAGAAAAGAGCAGTCTTCTACTCTACTGTGTTTCCTAAAGGGTCCGAACAGTGAGCTTGCTCAGAACAAAAGGACTGTGCTTCCTACACACGGGCCATATCTAGTTCAACTCTGCTTAGGAAACTGACAAGAACAGTAGCTCCTCTTCAGTCTGATACACTGTACTTGCTGGGAACAGACGGGAGTGCTATTTGCACTGTGTATGGCAATGGGAGTGCAATAGTGACTTTCCTTACTAGAAAACAACTCTTGCTCGTAAGACCAGAAACTGCATGTGATTCAACTCCATTTAGGACTGGGAAACAAATGCCAGCTCACCTTACATGAAACACACTCTGTTTTTGAGAAAAGAGCACTCTTCTACTCTACTGTGTTTCCTATGTGGTCCGAACAGTGAACTTGCTCAGAACAAAAGAACAGTGCTTCCTACACACACGGGCCATATCTAGTTCAACTCTGCTTAGGAAACTGACAAGAACAGTAGCTCCTCTTCCGTCCAATACACTGTACTTGCGGGGAACAGACGCGAGTGCTATTTGCACTGTGTATGGCAATTGGAGCACAATAGTGACATGTCTTACCAGAAAACAACTCTTACTCATAGGAAAAAAACTGCATGTGACTCAAATCCATTTAGGACTGGGAAACAAACGCTAGCTCGACTTCCAAGAAACACACTCTGCTTTTGAGAAAAGAGCACTCTTCTACTCTACTGTGTTTCCTATGTGTTCCGAACAGTGAGCTTGCTCAGAACAAAAAAACTGTGCTTCCTACACACACGGCCATATCTAGTTCAATTCTGCTTAGCAACCTGACAAGAACAGTAGATCCTCTTCAGTCCAATACACTGTACTTGCTGGGAACAGACGCCAGTGCTATTTGTCCTGTGTATGGCAAAGGCAGCGCAATAGTGACTCTTCTTACCAGAAAACAACTCTTGCTCGTAGGACCAGAAACTGCATGTGATTCAACTATATTTAGGACTGGGAAACAAACTCTAGCTAGCTTTACAAGAAACACACTCTGCTTTTGAGAAAAGAGCACTCTTCTACTCTACTGTGTTTCCTATAGCGCCAGAACAGTGAGCTTGCTCAGAAAAAAAGGACTGTACTTCCTACACACACGGGACATATCTAGTTCAACTCTGCTTAGGAAACTGAGAAGAACAGTAGCTCCTCTTCAGTCCAATACACTGTACTTGCTGGGAACAGACGGGAGGGCTATTTGCACTGTGTAGGGCAATGGGAGCACAATAGTGACTTTCCTTACCAGAAAACAACTCTTGCTCGTAGGACCAAAAACTGCATGTGATTCAACTCCATTTAGGACTGGGAAACAAACTCTAGCTCGCCTTACAAGAAACACACTCTGCTTTAGAGAAAAGAGCACTCTTCTACTCTACTGTGTTTCCTATGGTGTCCAAACAGTGAGCTTGCTCAGAACAAAAGAACTGTGCTTCCTACACACACGGACCATATCTAGTTCAACTCTGCTTAGTAAACTGACAAGAACAGTAGCTCCTATTCAGTCCAATACATTGTACTTGCTGGGAAAAGACGCGAGTGCTATTTGCCTTGTGTAGGGCAATGGGAGCACAATAGTGACTTTCCTTACCAGAAAACAATTCTTGTTCATAGGACGAGAAACTGCATATGATTCAACTCCATTTAGGACTGGGAAACAAACGCTAGCTCGCCTTACAAAAACACACTCTGCTTTTGAGAAATAAGCACTCTTCTACTCTACTGTGTATCCTATAGGGCCAGAACAGTGAACTTGCTCAGAACATAAGAACTGTGCTTCCTACACACACGGCCATATCTAGTTCAATTCTGCTTAGGAACCTGAGAAGAACAGTAGATCCTCTTCATTACAATACACTGTACTTGCTGGGAACAGACGCCAGTGCTATTTGTCCTGTGTATGGCAATGGCAGCGCAATAGTGACTCTTCTTACCATAAAACAACTCCTGCTCGTAGGACTAGAAACTGCATGTGATTCAACTCCATTTAGGACTGGGAAACAAACGTTAGCTCGCCTTACAAGAAACACACTCTGCTTTAGGGAAAAGAGCACTCTTCTACTCTACTGTGTTTCCTATAGGGCCAGAACAGTGAGCTTGCTCAGAACAAAAGAACTGTGCTTCCTACACACAGGCCATAACTAGTTAAACTCTGCTTAGGAAACTGACAAGAACAGTAGCTCCTCTTCAGTCCGATACACTGTACTTGCTGGGAACAGATGCGAGTGCTATTTGCACTGTGTATGGCAATTGGAGCACAATAGTGACTCCTCTTACCAGAAAACAACTCTTGCTCGTAGGACAAACAACTGCATGTGACTCAAATCCATTTAGGAATGGGAAACAAATTCTAGCTCACCTTACAAGAAACACACTCTGCTTTTGAGAAAAGAGGACTCTTCTACTCTACTGTGTTTCCTATGGGGTCCGAAAAGCGAGTTTCCTCAGAACAAAAGAACTGTGCTTCCTACACACACAGCCATATCTAGTTCAATTCTGCTTAGGAACCTGACAAGAACAGTAGATGCTCTTCAGTCCACTACACTGTACTTGCTGGGAACAGACGCCAGTGCTATTAGTCCTGTGTATGGCAATGGCAGCGCAATAGTGACTCTTCTTACCAGAAAACAACTCTTGCTCGTAGGACCAGAAACTGCATGTGATTCAACTCCATTTAGGACTGGGAAACAAAAGCTAGCTCACCTTACAAGAAACACACTCTGCTTTAGAGAAAAGAGCACTCTTCTACTCTACTGTGTTTCCTAAAGTGTCCGAACAGTGAGCTTGCTCAGAACAAAAGGACTGTGCTTCCTACACACGGGCCATATCTAGTTCAACTCTGCTTAGGAAACTGACAAGAACAGTAGCTCCTCTTCTGTCTGATACAATGTACTTGCTGGGAACAGACGCGAGTGCTATTTGCACTGTGTATGGCAATAGGAGTGCAATAGAGACTTTCCTTACTAGAAAACATCTCTTGCTCGTAAGACCAGAAACTGCATGTGATTCAACTCCATTTAGGACTGGGAAACAAACGCTAGCTCGACTTCCAAGAAACACACTCTGCTTTAGAGAAAAGAGCACTCTTCTACTCTACTGTGTTTCCTATGTGTTCCGAACAGTGAACTTGCTCAGAACAAAAAAACTGTGCTTCCTACTCACACGGCCATATCTAGTTCAAGTCTGCTTAGGAACGTGACAAAACAGTATATCCCCTTGAATCCAATACACTGTACTTGCTGGGAACAGACGCCAGTGCTATTAGTCCTGTGTATGGCAATGGCAGCGCAATAGTGACTCTTCTTACCACAGAACAACTCTTGCTCGTAGGACCAGAAACTGCATGTGATTAAACTCCATTTAGGACTGGGAAACAAACTCTAGCTCGCTTTACAAGAAACACACTTTGCTTTTGAGAAAAGAGCACTCTTCTACTCTACTGTGTTTCTTATAGGGCCAGAACAGTGAGCTTGCTCAGGAAAAAAGAACTGTGCTTCCTACACACACGGGCCATATCTAGTTCAACTCTGCTTAGGAAACTAGAAGAACAGTAGCTCCTCTTCAGTCCAATACACTGTAATTGCTGGGAACAGACGGGAGGGCTATTTGCACTGTGTATGGCAATGGGAGCACAATGGTGACTTTCCTTACCAGAAAACAACTCTTGCTCGTAGGACCAGAAACTGCATGTGATTCCACTCCATTTAGGACTGGGAAACAAACGGTAGCTCCCCTTACAAGAAACACACTCTGCTTTAGAGAAAAGAGCACTCTTCTATTCTACTGTGTTTCCTATGGGGTCCAAACAGTGAGCTTGCTCAGAACAAAAGAACTGTGCTTCCTACACACACGGACCATATCTAGTTCAACTCTGCTTAGTAAACTGACAAGAACAGTAGCTCCTATTCAGTCCAATACACTGTACTTGCTGGGAAAAGATGCGAGTGCTATTTGCCTTGTGTAGGGCAATGGGAGCACAATAGTGACTTTCCTTACCAGAAAACAATTCTTGTTCATAGGACCAGAAACTGCATATGATTCAACTCCATTTAGGACTGGGAAACAAACGCTAGCTCGCCTTACAAAAACACACTCTGCTTTTGAGAAATAAGCACTCTTCTACTCTACTGTGTATCCTATAGGGCCAGAAGAGTGAACTTGCTCAGTACATAAGAACTGTGCTTCCTACACACACGGCCATTTCTAGTTCAATTCTGCTTAGGAACCTGAGAAGAACAGTAGATCCTCTTCATTACAATACACTGTACTTGCTGGGAACAGACGCCAGTGCTATTTGTCCTGTGTATGGCAATGGCAGCGCAATAGTGACTCTTCTTACCATAAAACAACTCGTGCTCGTAGGACTAGAAACTGCATGTGATTCAACTCCATTTAGGACTGGGAAACAAATGTTAGCTCGCCTTACAAGAAACACACTCTGCTTTAGGGAAAAGAGCACTCTTCTACTCTACTGTGTTTCCTATAGGGCCAGAACAGTGAGCTTGCTCAGAACAAAAGAACTGTGCTTCCTACACACAGGCCATAACTAGTTCAACTCTGCTTAGGAAACTGACAAGAACAGTAGCTCCTCTTCAGTCGGATACACTGTACTTGCTGGGAACAGACGCGAGTGCTATTTGCACTCTGTATGGCAATGGGAGCGCAATAGTGACTTTCCTTACCAGAAAACAACTCTTGCTCATAGGACCAGAAACTGCATGTGATTCAACTCCATTTAGGACTGGGAAACAAATTCTAGCTCGCCTTACAAGAAACTCACTCTGCTTTTGAGAAAAGAGCACTCTTCTACTCTACTGGGTTTCCTATGGTGTCCGACAGTGAGCTTGCTCAGAACAAAAGAACTGTGCTTCCTACACACGGCCATATCTAGTTCAAATCTGCTTAGGAACCTGAAAAGAACAGTAGATCCTCTTCAGTCCAATACACTGTACTTGCTGGGAACAGACGCCAGTGCTATTTGTCCTGTGTATGGCAATGGCAGCTCAATAGTGACTCTTCTTACCAGAAAACAGCTCTTGCTCGTAGGACCAGAAACTGCATGTGATTCAACTCCATTTAGGACTGGAAAACAAACTCTAGCTCGCATTACAAGAAACACACTCTGCTTTTGAGAAAAGAGCACTCTTCTACTCTACTGTGTTTCCTATAGGGCCAGAAGAGTGAGCTTGCTCAGAAAAAAAGAACTGTACTTCCTACACACACGGGCCATATCTAGTTCAAATCTGGTTAGGAAACTGAGAAGAAAAGTAGCTCCTTTTCAGTCCAATACAATGTACACTGTGGGAACAGACGCCAATGCTATTTGCCCTGTGTATGGCAATGGGAGTGCAATAGTGACTTTCCTTACCAGAAAACAAGTCTTGCTCGTAGGACCAGAAACTGCATGTGATTCCACTCCATTTAGGACTGGGAAACAAACGCTAGCTTGCCTTACAAGAAACACACTCTGCTTTAGAGAAAAGAGCACTCTTCTACTCTACTGTGTTTTCTATGGGGTCCAAACAGTGAGCTTGCTCAGAACAAAAGATCTGTGCTTCCTACACACGGGCCATATCTAGTTCAACTCTGCTTAGGAAACAGACAAGAAAAGTAGCTCCTCTTCAGTCCAATACACTGTACTTGCAGGGAACAGACGCGAGTGCTATTTGCACTGTGTATGGCAATTGGAGCACAATAGTGACTCGTCTTACCAGAAAACAACTCTTGCTCGTAGGACAAACAACTGCATGTGACTCAATTCCATTTAGGAATGGGAAACAAACGCTAGCTCGCCTTACAAGAAACACACTCTGCTTTTGAGAAAAGAGCACTCTTCTACTCTACTGTGTTTCCTATGGGGTCCGAAAAGCGAGTTTCCTCAGAACAAAAGAACTGTGCTTCCTACACACACGGCCATATCTAGTTCAATTCTGCTTAGGAACCTGACAAGAACAGTAGATGCTCTTCAGTCCACTACACTGTACTTGCTGGGAACAGACGCCAGTGCTATTAGTCCTGTGTATGGCAATGGCAGCGCAATAGTGACTCTTCTTACCAGAAAACAACTCTTGCTCGTAGGACCAGAAACTGCATGTGACTCAACTCCATTTAGGACTGGGAAACAAAAGCTAGCTCACCTTACAAGAAACACACTCTGCTTTAGAGAAAAGAGCAGTCTTCTACTCTACTGTGTTTCCTAAAGGGTCCGAACAGTGAGCTTGCTCAGAACAAAAGGACTGTGCTTCCTACACACGGGCCATATCTAGTTCAACTCTGCTTAGAAAAATGACAAGAACAGTAGCTCCTCTTCAGTCTGATACACTGTACTTGCTGGGAACAGACGGGAGTGCTATTTGCACTGTGTATGGCAATGGGAGTGCAATAGTGACTTTCCTTACTAGAAAACATCTCTTGCTCGTAAGACCAGAAACTGCATGTGATTCAACTCCATTTAGGACTGGGAAACAAATGCCAGCTCACCTTACATGAAACACACTCTGTTTTTGAGAAAAGAGCACTCTTCTACTCTACTGTGTTTCCTATGTGGTCCGAACAGTGAACTTGCTCAGAACAAAAGAACAGTGCTTCCTACACACACGGGCCATATCTAGTTCAACTCTGCTTAGGAAACTGACAAGAACAGTAGCTCCTCTTCCGTCCAATACACTGTACTTGCGGGGAACAGACGCGAGTGCTATTTGCACTGTGTATGGCAATTGGAGCACAATAGTGACATGTCTTACCAGAAAACAACTCTTACTCATAGGAAAAAAACTGCATTTGACTCAAATCCATTTAGGACTGGGAAACAAACGCTAGCTCGACTTCCAAGAAACACACTCTGCTTTTGAGAAAAGAGCACTCTTCTACTCTACTGTGTTTCCTATGTGTTCCGAACAGTGAGCTTGCTCAAGAACAAAAAAACTGTGCTTCCTACACACATGGCCATATCTAGTTCAATTCTGCTTAGCAACCTGACAAGAACAGTAGATCCTCTTCAGTCCAATACACTGTACTTGCTGGGAACAGACGCCAGTGCTATTTGTCCTGTGTATGGCAAAGGCAGCGCAATAGTGACTCTTCTTACCAGAAAACAACTCTTGCTCATAGGACCAGAAACTGCATGTGATTCAACTCCATTTAGGACTGGGAAACAAACTCTAGCTTGCTTTACAAGAAACACACTCTGCTTTTGAGAAAAGAGCACTCTTCTACTCTACTGTGTTTCCTATAGCGCCAGAACAGTGAGCTTGCTCAGAAAAAAAGGACTGTACTTCCTACACACACGGGACATATCTAGTTCAACTCTGCTTAGGAAACTGAGAAGAACAGTAGCTCCTCTTCAGTCCAATACACTGTACTTGCTGGGAACAGACGGGAGGGCTATTTGCACTGTGTAGGGCAATGGGAGCACAATAGTGACTTTCCTTACCAGAAAACAACTCTTGCTCGTAGGACCAAAAACTGCATGTGATTCAACTCCATTTAGGACTGGGAAACAAACTCTAGCTCGCCTTACAAGAAACACACTCTGCTTTAGAGAAAAGAGCACTCTTCTACTCTACTGTGTTTCCTATGGTGTCCAAACAGTGAGCTTGCTCAGAACAAAAGAACTGTGCTTCCTACACACACGGACCATATCTAGTTCAACTCTGCTTAGTAAACTGACAAGAACAGTAGCTCCTATTCAGTCCAATACATTGTACTTGCTGGGAAAAGACGCGAGTGCTATTTGCCTTGTGTAGGGCAATGGGAGCACAATAGTGACTTTCCTTACCAGAAAACAATTCTTGTTCATAGGACCAGAAACTGCATATGATTCAACTCCATTTAGGACTGGGAAACAAACGCTAGCTCGCCTTACAAAAACACACTCTGCTTTTGAGAAATAAGCACTCTTCTACTCTACTGGGTATCCTATAGGGCCAGAACAGTGAACTTGCTCAGAACATAAGAACTGTGCTTCCTACACACACGGCCATATCTAGTTCAATTCTGCTTAGGAACCTGAGAAGAACAGTAGATCCTCTTCATTACAATACACTGTACTTGCTGGGAACAGACGCCAGTGCTATTTGTCCTGTGTATGGCAATGGCAGCGCAATAGTGACTCTTCTTACCATAAAACAACTCCTGCTCGTAGGACTAGAAACTGCATGTGATTCAACTCCATTTAGGACTGGGAAACAAACGTTAGCTCGCCTTACAAGAAACACACTCTGCTTTAGGGAAAAGAGCACTCTTCTACTCTACTGTGTTTCCTATAGGGCCAGAACAGTGAGCTTGCTCAGAACAAAAGAACTGTGCTTCCTACACACAGGCCATAACTAGTTCAACTCTGCTTAGGAAACTGACAAGAACAGTAGCTCCTCTTCAGTCCGATACACTGTACTTGCTGGGAACAGACGCGAGTGCTATTTGCACTGTGTATGGCAATTGGAGCACAATAGTGACTCCTCTTACCAGAAAACAACTCTTGCTCGTAGGACAAACAACTGCATGTGACTCAAATCCATTTAGGAATGGGAAACAAATTCTAGCTCGCCTTACAAGAAACACACTCTGCTTTTGAGAAAAGAGCACTCTTCTACTCTACTGTGTTTCCTATGTGGTCCGAAAAGCGAGTTTCCTCAGAACAAAAGAACTGTGCTTCCTACACACACGGCCATATCTAGTTCAATTCTGCTTAGGAACCTGACAAGAACAGTAGATGCTCTTCAGTCCACTACACTGTACTTGCTGGGAACAGACGCCAGTGCTATTAGTCCTGTGTATGGCAATGGCAGCGCAATAGTGACTCTTCTTACCAGAAAACAACTCTTGCTCGTAGGACCAGAAACTGCATGTGATTCAACTCCATTTAGGACTGGGAAACAAAAGCTAGCTCACCTTACAAGAAACACACTCTGCTTTAGAGAAAAGAGCACTCTTCTACTCTACTGTGTTTCCTAAAGTGTCCGAACAGTGAGCTTGCTCAGGACAAAAGGACTGTGCTTCCTACACACGGGCCATATCTAGTTCAACTCTGCTTAGGAAACTGACAAGAACAGTAGCTCCTCTTCTGTCTGATACAATGTACTTGCTGGGAACAGACAGGAGGGCTATTTGCACTGTGTATGGCAATAGGAGTGCAATAGAGACTTTCCTTACTAGAAAACATCTCTTGCTCGTAAGACCAGAAACTGCATGTGGTTCAACTCCATTTAGGACTGGGAAACAAACGCTAGCTCGACTTCCAAGAAACACACTCTGCTTTAGAGAAAAGAGCACTCTTCTACTCTACTGTGTTTCCTATGTGTTCCGAACAGTGAACTTGCTCAGAACAAAAAAACTGTGCTTCCTACTCACACGGCCATATCTAGTTCAAGTCTGCTTAGGAACGTGACAAAACAGTATATCCCCTTGAATCCAATACACTGTACTTGCTGGGAACAGACGCCAGTGCTATTAGTCCTGTGTATGGCAATGGCAGTGCAATAGTGACTCTTCTTACCACAGAACAACTCTTGCTCGTAGGACCAGAAACTGCATGTGATTAAACTCCATTTAGGACTGGGAAACAAACTCTAGCTCGCTTTACAAGAAACACACTTTGCTTTTGAGAAAAGAGCACTCTTCTACTCTACTGTGTTTCTTATAGGGCCAGAACAGTGAGCTTGCTCAGGAAAAAAGAACTGTGCTTCCTACACACACGGGCCATATCTAGTTCAACTCTGCTTAGGAAACTAGAAGAACAGTAGCTCCTCTTCAGTCCAATACACTGTAATTGCTGGGAACAGACGGGAGGGCTATTTGCACTGTGTATGGCAATGGGAGCACAATGGTGACTTTCCTTACCAGAAAACAACTCTTGCTCGTAGGACCAGAAACTGCATGTGATTCCACTCCATTTAGGACTGGGAAACAAACGGTAGCTCGCCTTACAAGAAACACACTCTGCTTTAGAGAAAAGAGCACTCTTCTATTCTACTGTGTTTCCTATGGGGTCCAAACAGTGAGCTTGCTCAGAACAAAAGAACTGTGCTTCCTACACACACGGACCATATCTAGTTCAACTCTGCTTAGTAAACTGACAAGAACAGTAGCTCCTATTCAGTCCAATACACTGTACTTGCTGGGAAAAGATGCGAGTGCTATTTGCCTTGTGTAGGGCAATGGGAGCACAATAGTGACTTTCCTTACCAGAAAACAATTCTTGTTCATAGGACCAGAAACTGCATATGATTCAACTCCATTTAGGACTGGGAAACAAACGCTAGCTCGCCTTACAAAAACACACTCTGCTTTTGAGAAATAAGCACTCTTCTACTCTACTGTGTATCCTATAGGGCCAGAAGAGTGAACTTGCTCAGTACATAAGAACTGTGCTTCCTACACACACGGCCATTTCTAGTTCAATTCTGCTTAGGAACCTGAGAAGAACAGTAGATCCTCTTCATTACAATACACTGTACTTGCTGGGAACAGACGCCAGTGCTATTTGTCCTGTGTATGGCAATGGCAGCGCAATAGTGACTCTTCTTACCATAAAACAACTCGTGCTCGTAGGACTAGAAACTGCATGTGATTCAACTCCATTTAGGACTGGGAAACAAATGTTAGCTCGCCTTACAAGAAACACACTCTGCTTTAGGGAAAAGAGCACTCTTCTACTCTACTGTGTTTCCTATAGGGCCAGAACAGTGAGCTTGCTCAGAACAAAAGAACTGTGCTTCCTACACACAGGCCATAACTAGTTCAACTCTGCTTAGGAAACTGACAAGAACAGTAGCTCCTCTTCAGTCGGATACACTGTACTTGCTGGGAACAGACGCGAGTGCTATTTGCACTCTGTATGGCAATGGGAGCGCAATAGTGACTTTCCTTACCAGAAAACAACTCTTGCTCATAGGACCAGAAACTGCATGTGATTCAACTCCATTTAGGACTGGGAAACAAATTCTAGCTCGCCTTACAAGAAACTCACTCTGCTTTTGAGAAAAGAGCACTCTTCTACTCTACTGGGTTTCCTATGGTGTCCGACAGTGAGCTTGCTCAGAACAAAAGAACTGTGCTTCCTACACACGGCCATATCTAGTTCAAATCTGCTTAGGAACCTGAAAAGAACAGTAGATCCTCTTCAGTCCAATACACTGTACTTGCTGGGAACAGACGCCAGTGCTATTTGTCCTGTGTATGGCAATGGCAGCTCAATAGTGACTCTTCTTACCAGAAAACAGCTCTTGCTCGTAGGACCAGAAACTGCATGTGATTCAACTCCATTTAGGACTGGAAAACAAACTCTAGCTCGCATTACAAGAAACACACTCTGCTTTTGAGAAAAGAGCACTCTTCTACTCTACTGTGTTTCCTATAGGGCCAGAAGAGTGAGCTTGCTCAGAAAAAAAGAACGGTACTTCCTACACACACGGGCCATATCTAGTTCAAATCTGGTTAGGAAACTGAGAAGAAAAGTAGCTCCTTTTCAGTCCAATACAATGTACACTGTGGGAACAGACGCCAATGCTATTTGCCCTGTGTATGGCAATGGGAGTGCAATAGTGACTTTCTTACCAGAAAACAACTCTTGCTCGTAGGACCAGAAACTGCATGTGATTCCACTCCATTTAGGACTGGGAAACAAACGCTAGCTTGCCTTACAAGAAACACACTCTGCTTTAGAGAAAAGAGCACTCTTCTACTCTACTGTGTTTCCTATGGGGTCCAAACAGTGAGCTTGCTCAGAACAAAAGATCTGTGCTTCCTACACACGGGCCATATCTAGTTCAACTCTGCTTAGGAAACTGACAAGAAAAGTAGCTCCTCTTCAGTCCAATACACTGTACTTGCAGGGAACAGACGCGAGTGCTATTTGCACTGTGTATGGCAATTGGAGCACAATAGTGACTCGTCTTACCAGAAAACAACTCTTGCTCGTAGGACAAACAACTGCATGTGACTCAATTCCATTTAGGAATGGGAAACAAACGCTAGCTCGCCTTACAAGAAACACACTCTGCTTTTGAGAAAAGAGCACTCTTCTACTCTACTGTGTTTCCTATGGGGTCCGAAAAGCGAGTTTCCTCAGAACAAAAGAACTGTGCTTCCTACACACAACGGCCATATCTAGTTCAATTCTGCTTAGGAACCTGACAAGAACAGTAGATGCTCTTCAGTCCACTACACTGTACTTGCTGGGAACAGACGCCAGTGCTATTAGTCCTGTGTATGGCAATGGCAGCGCAATAGTGACTCTTTTTACCAGAAAACAACTCTTGCTCGTAGGACCAGAAACTGCATGTGACTCAACTCCATTTAGGACTGGGAAACAAAAGCTAGCTCACCTTACAAGAAACACACTCTGCTTTAGAGAAAAGAGCAGTCTTCTACTCTACTGTGTTTCCTAAAGGGTCCGAACAGTGAGCTTGCTCAGAACAAAAGGACTGTGCTTCCTACACACGGGCCATATCTAGTTCAACTCTGCTTAGGAAAATGACAAGAACAGTAGCTCCTCTTCAGTCTGATACACTGTACTTGCTGGGAACAGACGGGAGTGCTATTTGCACTGTGTATGGCAATGGGAGTGCAATAGTGACTTTCCTTACTAGAAAACAACTCTTGCTCGTAAGACCAGAAACTGCATGTGATTCAACTCCATTTAGGACTGGGAAACAAATGCCAGCTCACCTTACATGAAACACACTCTGTTTTTGAGAAAAGAGCACTCTTCTACTCTACTGTGTTTCCTATGTGGTCCGAACAGTGAACTTGCTCAGAACAAAAGAACAGTGCTTCCTACACACACGGGCCATATCTAGTTCAACTCTGCTTAGGAAACTGACAAGAACAGTAGCTCCTCTTCCGTCCAATACACTGTACTTGCGGGGAACAGACGCGAGTGCTATTTGCACTGTGTATGGCAATTGGAGCACAATAGTGACATGTCTTACCAGAAAACAACTCTTACTCATAGGAAAAAAACTGCATGTGACTCAAATCCATTTAGGACTGGGAAACAAACGCTAGCTCGACTTCCAAGAAACACACTCTGCTTTTGAGAAAAGAGCACTCTTCTACTCTACTGTGTTTCCTATGTGTTCCGAACAGTGAGCTTGCTCAAGAACAAAAAAACTGTGCTTCCTACACACACGGCCATATCTAGTTCAATTCTGCTTAGCAACCTGACAAGAACAGTAGATCCTCTTCAGTCCAATACACTGTACTTGCTGGGAACAGACGCCAGTGCTATTTGTCCTGTGTATGGCAAAGGCAGCGCAATAGTGACTCTTCTTACCAGAAAACAACTCTTGCTCGTAGGACCAGAAACTGCATGTGATTCAACTCCATTTAGGACTGGGAAACAAACTCTAGCTTGCTTTACAAGAAACACACTCTGCTTTTGAGAAAAGAGCACTCTTCTACTCTACTGTGTTTCCTATAGCGCCAGAACAGTGAGCTTGCTCAGAAAAAAAGGACTGTACTTCCTACACACACGGGACATATCTAGTTCAACTCTGCTTAGGAAACTGAGAAGAACAGTAGCTCCTCTTCAGTCCAATACACTGTACTTGCTGGGAACAGACGGGAGGGCTATTTGCACTGTGTAGGGCAATGGGAGCACAATAGTGACTTTCCTTACCAGAAAACAACTCTTGCTCGTAGGACCAAAAACTGCATGTGATTCAACTCCATTTAGGACTGGGAAACAAACTCTAGCTCGCCTTACAAGAAACACACTCTGCTTTAGAGAAAAGAGCACTCTTCTACTCTACTGTGTTTCCTATGGGGTCCAAACAGTGAGCTTGCTCAGAACAAAAGAACTGTGCTTCCTACACACACGGACCATATCTAGTTCAACTCTGCTTAGTAAACTGACAAGAACAGTAGCTCCTATTCAGTCCAATACATTGTACTTGCTGGGAAAAGACGCGAGTGCTATTTGCCTTGTGTAGGGCAATGGGAGCACAATAGTGACTTTCCTTACCAGAAAACAATTCTTGTTCATAGGACCAGAAACTGCATATGATTCAACTCCATTTAGGACTGGGAAACAAACGCTAGCTCGCCTTACAAAAACACACTCTGCTTTTGAGAAATAAGCACTCTTCTACTCTACTGGGTATCCTATAGGGCCAGAACAGTGAACTTGCTCAGAACATAAGAACTGTGCTTCCTACACACACGGCCCATATCTAGTTCAATTCTGCTTAGGAACCTGAGAAGAACAGTAGATCCTCTTCATTACAATACACTGTACTTGCTGGGAACAGACGCCAGTGCTATTTGTCCTGTGTATGGCAATGGCAGCGCAATAGTGACTCTTCTTACCATAAAACATCTCATGCTCGTAGGACTAGAAACTGCATGTGATTCAACTCCATTTAGGACTGGGAAACAAACGTTAGCTCGCCTTACAAGAAACACACTCTGCTTTAGGGAAAAGAGCACTCTTCTACTCTACTGTGTTTCCTATAGGGCCAGAACAGTGAGCTTGCTCAGAACAAAAGAACTGTGCTTCCTACACACAGGCCATAACTAGTTCAACTCTGCTTAGGAAACTGACAAGAACAGTAGCTCCTCTTCAGTCCGATACACTGTACTTGCTGGGAACAGACGCGAGTGCTATTTGCACTGTGTATGGCAATTGGAGCACAATAGTGACTCCTCTTACCAGAAAACAACTCTTGCTCGTAGGACAAACAACTGCATGTGACTCAAATCCATTTAGGAATGGGAAACAAATTCTAGCTCGCCTTACAAGAAACACACTCTGCTTTTGAGAAAAGAGCACTCTTCTACTCTACTGTGTTTCCTATGGGGTCCGAAAAGCGAGTTTCCTCAGAACAAAAGAACTGTGCTTCCTACACACACGGCCATATCTAGTTCAATTCTGCTTAGGAACCTGACAAGAACAGTAGATGCTCTTCAGTCCACTACACTGTACTTGCTGGGAACAGACGCCAGTGCTATTAGTCCTGTGTATGGCAATGGCAGCGCAATAGTGACTCTTCTTACCAGAAAACAACTCTTGCTCGTAGGACCAGAAACTGCATGTGATTCAACTCCATTTAGGACTGGGAAACAAAAGCTAGCTCACCTTACAAGAAACACACTCTGCTTTAGAGAAAAGAGCACTCTTCTACTCTACTGTGTTTCCTAAAGTGTCCGAACAGTGAGCTTGCTCAGGACAAAAGGACTGTGCTTCCTACACACGGGCCATATCTAGTTCAACTCTGCTTAGGAAACTGACAAGAACAGTAGCTCCTCTTCTGTCTGATACAATGTACTTGCTGGGAACAGACGCGAGTGCTATTTGCACTGTGTATGGCAATAGGAGTGCAATAGAGACTTTCCTTACTAGAAAACATCTCTTGCTCGTAAGACCAGAAACTGCATGTGGTTCAACTCCATTTAGGACTGGGAAACAAACGCTAGCTCGACTTCCAAGAAACACACTCTGCTTTAGAGAAAAGAGCACTCTTCTACTCTACTGTGTTTCCTATGTGTTCCGAACAGTGAACTTGCTCAGAACAAAAAAACTGTGCTTCCTACTCACACGGCCATATCTAGTTCAAGTCTGCTTAGGAACGTGACAAAACAGTATATCCCCTTGAATCCAATACACTGTACTTGCTGGGAACAGACGCCAGTGCTATTAGTCCTGTGTATGGCAATGGCAGTGCAATAGTGACTCTTCTTACCACAGAACAACTCTTGCTCGTAGGACCAGAAACTGCATGTGATTAAACTCCATTTAGGACTGGGAAACAAACTCTAGCTCGCTTTACAAGAAACACACTTTGCTTTTGAGAAAAGAGCACTCTTCTACTCTACTGTGTTTCTTATAGGGCCAGAACAGTGAGCTTGCTCAGGAAAAAAGAACTGTGCTTCCTACACACACGGGCCATATCTAGTTCAACTCTGCTTAGGAAACTAGAAGAACAGTAGCTCCTCTTCAGTCCAATACACTGTAATTGCTGGGAACAGACGGGAGGGCTATTTGCACTGTGTATGGCAATGGGAGCACAATGGTGACTTTCCTTACCAGAAAACAACTCTTGCTCGTAGGACCAGAAACTGCATGTGATTCCACTCCATTTAGGACTGGGAAACAAACGGTAGCTCGCCTTACAAGAAACACACTCTGCTTTAGAGAAAAGAGCACTCTTCTATTCTACTGTGTTTCCTATGGGGTCCAAACAGTGAGCTTGCTCAGAACAAAAGAACAGTGCTTCCTACACACACGGACCATATCTAGTTCAACTCTGCTTAGTAAACTGACAAGAACAGTAGCTCCTATTCAGTCCAATACACTGTACTTGCTGGGAAAAGATGCGAGTGCTATTTGCCTTGTGTAGGGCAATGGGAGCACAATAGTGACTTTCCTTACCAGAAAACAATTCTTGTTCATAGGACCAGAAACTGCATATGATTCAACTCCATTTAGGACTGGGAAACAAACGCTAGCTCGCCTTACAAAAACACACTCTGCTTTTGAGAAATAAGCACTCTTCTACTCTACTGTGTATCCTATAGGGCCAGAGAGTGAACTTGCTCAGTACATAAGAACTGTGCTTCCTACACACACGGCCATATCTAGTTCAATTCTGCTTAGGAACCTGAGAAGAACAGTAGATCCTCTTCATTACAATATACTGTACTTGCTGGGAACAGACGGCAGTGTTATTTGTCCTGTGTATGGCAATGGCAGCGCAATAGTGACTCTTCTTACCATAAAACATCTCATGCTCGTAGGACTAGAAACTGCATGTGATTCAACTCCATTTAGGACTGGGAAACAAACGTTAGCTCGCCTTACAAGAAACACACTCTGCTTTAGGGAAAAGAGCACTCTTCTACTCTACTGTGTTTCCTATAGGGCCAGAACAGTGAGCTTGCTCAGAACAAAAGAACTGTGCTTCCTACACACAGGCAATAACTAGTTCAACTCTGCTTAGGAAACTGACAAGAACAGTAGCTCCTCTTCAGTCCGATACACTGTACTTGCTGGGAACAGACGCGAGTGCTATTTGCACTGTGTATGGCAATGGGAGCGCAATAGTGACCTTCCTTACCAGAAAACAACTCTTGCTCGTAGGACCAGAAACTGCATGTGATTCAACTCCATTTAGGACTGGGAAACAAATGCTAGCTCGCCTTACAAGAAACACACTCTGCTTTTGAGAAAAGAGCACTCTTCTACTCTACTGGGTTTCCTATTGTGTCCGACAGTGAGCTTGCTCAGAACAAAAGAACTGTGCTTCCTACACACACGGCCATATCTATTTCAAATCTGCTTAGGATCCTGACAAGAACAGTAGATCCTCTTCAGTCCAATACACTGTACTTGCTGGGAACAGACGCCAGTGCTATTTGTCCTGTGTATGGCAATGGCAGCTCAATAGTGACTCTTCTTACCAGAAAACAACTCTTGCTCGTAGGACCAGAAACTGCATGTGATTCAACTCCATTTAGGACTGGAAAACAAACTGTAGCTCGCTTTACAAGAAACACACTCTGCTTTTGAGAAAAGAGCACTCTTCTACTCTACTGTGTTTCCTATAGGGCCAGAACAGTGAGCTTGCTCAGAAAAAAAGAACTGTACTTCCTACACACACGGGCAATATCTAGTTCAACTCTGGTTAGGAAACTGAGAAGAAAAGTAGCTCCTTTTAAGTCCAATACAATGTACATGGTGGGAACAGACGACAATGCTATTTGCCCTGTGTATGGCAATGGGAGCACAATAGTGACTTTCCTTACCAGAAAACAACTCTTGCTCGTAGGACCAGAAACTGCATGTGATTCCACTCCATTTAGGACTGGGAAACAAACGCTAGCTTGCCTTACAAGAAACACACTCTGCTTTAGAGAAAAGAGCACTCTTCTACTCTACTGTGTTTCCTATGGGGTCCAAACAGTGAGCTTGCTCAGAACAAAAGATCTGTGCTTCCTACACACACGGGCCATATCTAGTTCAACTCTGCTTAGGAAACTGACAAGAACAGTAGCTCCTCTTCAGTCCAATACACTGTACTTGCAGGGAACAGACGCGAGTGCTATTTGCACTGTGTATGGCAATTGGAGCACAATAGTGACTCGTCTTACCAGAAAACAACTCTTGCTCGTAGGACAAACAACTGCATGTGACTCAAATCCATTTAGGACTGGGAAACAAACGCTTGCTCGCCTTACAAGAAACACACTCTGGTTTTGAGAAAAGAGCACTCTTCTACTCTACTGTGTTTCCTATGGGGTCCGAAAAGCGAGTTTCCTCAGAACAAAAGAACTGTGCTTCCTACACACACGGCCATATCTAGTTCAATTCTGCTTAGGAACCTGACAAGAACAGTAGATGCTCTTCAGTCCACTACACTGTACTTGCTGGGAACAGACGCCAGTGCTATTAGTCCTGTGTATGGCAATGGCAGCGCAATAGTGACTCTTCTTACCAGAAAACAACTCTTGCTCGTAGGACCAGAAACTGCATGTGATTCAACTCCATTTAGGACTGGGAAACAAAAGCTAGCTCACCTTACAAGAAACACACTCTGCTTTAGAGAAAAGAGCACTCTTCTACTCTACTGTGTTTCCTAAAGTGTCCGAACAGTGAGCTTGCTCAGAACAAAAGGACTGTGCTTCCTACACACGGGCCATATCTAGTTCAACTCTGCTTAGGAAACTGACAAGAACAGTAGCTCCTCTTCTGTCTGATACAATGTACTTGCTGGGAACAGACGCGAGTGCTATTTGCACTGTGTATGGCAATAGGAGTGCAATAGTGACTTTCCTTACTAGAAAACAACTCTTGCTCGTAAGACCAGAAACTGCATGTGATTCAACTCCATTTAGGACTGGGAAACAAACGCTAGCTCGACTTCCAAGAAACACACTCTGCTTTAGAGAAAAGAGCACTCTTCTACTCTACTGTGTTTCCTATGTGTTCCGAACAGTGAACTTGCTCAGAACAAAAAAACTGTGCTTCCTACTCACACGGCCATATCTAGTTCAAGTCTGCTTAGGAACGTGACAAAACAGTATATCCCCTTGAATCCAATACACTGTACTTGCTGGGAACAGACGCCAGTGCTATTAGTCCTGTGTATGGCAATGGCAGCGCAATAGTGACTCTTCTTACCACAGAACAACTCTTGCTCGTAGGACCAGAAACTGCATGTGATTAAACTCCATTTAGGACTGGGAAACAAACTCTAGCTCGCTTTACAAGAAACACACTTTGCTTTTGAGAAAAGAGCACTCTTCTACTCTACTGTGTTTCTTATAGGGCCAGAACAGTGAGCTTGCTCAGGAAAAAAGAACTGTGCTTCCTACACACACGGGCCATATCTAGTTCAACTCTGCTTAGGAAACTGAGAAGAACAGTAGCTCCTCTTCAGTCCAATACACTGTAATTGCTGGGAACAGACGGGAGGGCTATTTGCACTGTGTATGGCAATGGGAGCACAATGGTGACTTTCCTTACCAGAAAACAACTCTTGCTCGTAGGACCAGAAACTGCATGTGATTCCACTCCATTTAGGACTGGGAAACAAACGGTAGCTCGCCTTACAAGAAACACACTCTGCTTTAGAGAAAAGAGCACTCTTCTATTCTACTGTGTTTCCTATGGGGTCCAAACAGTGAGCTTGCTCAGAACAAAAGAACTGTGCTTCCTACACACACGGACCATATCTAGTTCAACTCTGCTTAGTAAACTGACAAGAACAGTAGCTCCTATTCAGTCCAATACACTGTACTTGCTGGGAAAAGACGCGAGTGCTATTTGCCTTGTGTAGGGCAATGGGAGCACAATAGTGACTTTCCTTACCAGAAAACAATTCTTGTTCATAGGACCAGAAACTGCATATGATTCAACTCCATTTAGGACTGGGAAACAAACGCTAGCTCGCCTTACAAAAACACACTCTGCTTTTGAGAAATAAGCACTCTTCTACTCTACTGTGTATCCTATAGGGCCAGAAGAGTGAACTTGCTCAGTACATAAGAACTGTGCTTCCTACACACACGGCCATATCTAGTTCAATTCTGCTTAGGAACCTGAGAAGAACAGTAGATCCTCTTCATTACAATATACTGTACTTGCTGGGAACAGACGCCAGTGCTATTTGTCCTGTGTATGGCAATGGCAGCGCAATAGTGACTCTTCTTACCATAAAACATCTCATGCTCGTAGGACTAGAAACTGCATGTGATTCAACTCCATTTAGGACTGGGAAACAAACGTTAGCTCGCCTTACAAGAAGCACACTCTGCTTTAGGGAAAAGAGCACTCTTCAACTCTACTGTGTTTCCTATAGGGCCAGAACAGTGAGCTTGCTCAGAACAAAAGAACTGTGCTTCCTACACACAGGCAATAACTAGTTCAACTCTGCTTAGGAAACTGACAAGAACAGTAGCTCCTCTTCAGTCCGATACACTGTACTTGCTGGGAACAGACGCGAGTGCTATTTGCACTGTGTATGGCAATGGGAGCGCAATAGTGACTTTCCTTACCAGAAAACAACTCTTGCTCGTAGGACCAGAAACTGCATGTGATTCAACTCCATTTAGGACTGGGAAACAAATGCTAGCTCGCCTTACAAGAAACACACTCTGCTTTTGAGAAAAGAGCACTCTTCTACTCTACTGGGTTTCCTATTGTGTCCGACAGTGAGCTTGCTCAGAACAAAAGAACTGTGCTTCCTACACACACGGCCATATCTAGTTCAAATCTGCTTAGGAACCTGACAAGAACAGTAGATCCTCTTCAGTCCAATACACTGTACTTGCTGGGAACAGACGCCAGTGCTATTTGTCCTGTGTATGGCAATGGCAGCTCAATAGTGACTCTTCTTACCAGAAAACAACTCTTGCTCGTAGGACCAGAAACTGCATGTGATTCAACTCCATTTAGGACTGGAAAACAAACTGTAGCTCGCTTTACAAGAAACACACTCTGCTTTTGAGAAAAGAGCACTCTTCTACTCTACTGTGTTTCCTATAGGGCCAGAACAGTGAGCTTGCTCAGAAAAAAAGAACTGTACTTCCTACACACACGGGCAATATCTAGTTCAACTCTGGTTAGGAAACTGAGAAGAAAAGTAGCTCCTTTTCAGTCCAATACAATGTACATGGTGGGAACAGACGACAATGCTATTTGCCCTGTGTATGGCAATGGGAGCACAATAGTGACTTTCCTTACCAGAAAACAACTCTTGCTCGTAGGACCAGAAACTGCATGTGATTCCACTCCATTTAGGACTGGGAAACAAACGCTAGCTTGCCTTACAAGAAACACACTCTGCTTTAGAGAAAAGAGCACTCTTCTACTCTACTGTGTTTCCTATGGGGTCCAAACAGTGAGCTTGCTCAGAACAAAAGATCTGTGCTTCCTACACACACGGGCCATATCTAGTTCAACTCTGCTTAGGAAACTGACAAGAACAGTAGCTCCTCTTCAGTCCAATAAACTGTACTTGCAGGGAACAGACGCGAGTGCTATTTGCACTGTGTATGGCAATTGGAGCACAATAGTGACTCGTCTTACCAGAAAACAACTCTTGCTCGTAGGACAAACAACTGCATGTGACTCAAATCCATTTAGGACTGGGAAACAAACGCTTGCTCGCCTTACAAGAAACACACTCTGGTTTTGAGAAAAGAGCACTCTTCTACTCTACTGTGTTTCCTATGGGGTCCGAAAAGCGAGTTTCCTCAGAACAAAAGAACTGTGCTTCCTACACACAGGGCCATATCTAGTTCAATTCTGCTTAGGAACCTGACAAGAACAGTAGATTCTCTTCAGTCCAATACACTGTACTTGCTGGGAACAGACGGGAGGGCTATTTGCACTGTGTATGGCATTGGAGCACAATAGTGACTCGTCTTACCAGAAAACAACTCTTGCTCGTGGGACAAAAAACTGCATGTGACTCAACTCCATTTAGGACTGGGAAACAAACTCTAGCTCGCCTTACAAGAAACACACTCTGCTTTAGAGAAAAGAACACTCTTCTACTCTACTGTGTTTCCTATGGGGTCCAAACAGTGAGCTTGCTCAGAACAAAAGAACTGTGCTTCCTACACACACGGACCATATCTAGTTCAACTCTGCTTAGTAAACTGACAAGAACAGTAGCCTCTATTCAGTCCAATACACTGTACTTGCTGGGAAAAGACGCAAGGGCTATTTGCCTTGTGTAGGGCAATGGGAGCGCAATATTGACTCTTCTTACCATAAAACAACTCTTGCTCATAGGACTAGAATCTGTAAGTGATTCAACTCCATTTACTGGGAAACAAACGCTAGCTCGCCTTACAAGAAACACACTCTGCTTTAGGGAAAAGAGCACTCTTCTACTCTATTGTGTTTCCTAGAGGGCCAGAACAGTGAGCTTGCTGAGAACAAAAGACCTGTGCTTCCCACACACGGGCCATAACTAGTTCAACTCTGCTTAGGAAACTGACAAGAACAGGAGCTCCTCATCAGTCCGATACACTGTACTTCCTGGGAACAGACTCGAGTGCTATTTGCACTGTGTATGGCAATGGGAGCGCAATAGTGACTTTCCTACCAGAAAACAACTCTTGCTCGTAGGACCAGAAACTGCATGTGATTCAACTCCATTTAGGACTGGGAAACAAATGCTAGCTCGCCTTACATGAAACACACTCTGCTTTTGAGGAAAGAGCACTCTTCTACTCTACTGTGTTTCCTATGGGGTCCGAACAGTGAGCTTGCTCAGAACAAAAGAACTGTGCTTTCTACACACACGGGCCATATCTAGTTCAACACTGCTTAGGAAACAAACAAGAACAGTAGCTCCTCTTCAGTCCGATAGACTGTACTTGCGGGGAACAGACGCGAGTGCTATTTGCACTGTGTATGGCATTGGAGCACAATAGTGACTTGTCTTACCAGAAAACAACTCTTGCTCGTAGGACAAAAAACTGCATGTGACTCAACTCCATTTAGGACTAGGAAACAAACGCTAGCTCGACTTCCAAGAAACACACTCTGCTTTTGAGAAAAGAGCACTCTTCTACTCTACTGTGTTTCCTATAGAGGCAGAAGAGTGAACTTGCTCAGAACATTAGAACTGTGCTTCCTACACACACGGCCATATCTAGTTCAATTCTGCTTAGGAAACTGACAAGAACAGTAGATCCTCTTCTGTACAATACACTGTACTTGCTGGGAACATACGCCAGTGCTATTTGTCCTGTGTATGGCAATGGCAGCGCAATAGTGACTCTTCTTACCATAAAACAACCCTTGCTCGTAGGATTAGAAACTGCATGTGATTCAACTCCATTTAGGACTGGGAAAGAAACGCTAGCTCCACTTACAAGAAACACACTCTGCTTTAGGGAAAAGAGCACTCTTCTACTCTATTGTGTTTCCTATAGGGCCAGAACAGTGAGCTTTCTCAGAACAAAAGAAATGTGCTTCCTACACACGGACCATAACTAGTTCAACTCTGCTTAGGAAACTGACAAGAACAGTAGCTCCTCTTCAGTCTGATACACTGTACTTGCTGGGAACAGACGTGAGTGCTATTTGCACTGTTTATGGCAATGGGAGCGCAATAGTGACTTTCCTTACCAGAAAACAACTCTTGCTCGTAGGACCAGAAACTGCATGTGATTCAACTCCATTTAGGACTGGGAAACAAATGCTAGCTCGCATTACAAGAAACACACTCTGCTTTTGAGAAAAGAGCACTCTTCTATTCTACTGTGTTTCCTATGGGGTCCGAACAGTGAGCTTGCTCAGAACAAAAGAACTGTTCTTCCTACACACACGGGCCATATCTAGTTCAACTCTGCTTAGGAAACAAACAAGAACAGTAGCTCCTCTTCAGTCCGATACACTGTACTTCCTGGGAACAGACGCGAGTGCTATTTGCACTGTGTATGGCATTGGAGCACAATAGTGACTCGTCATAACAGAAAACAACTCTTGCTCGTAGGACAAAAAACTGCATGTGACTCAACTCCATTGAGGACTGGGAAACAAACGCTAGCTCGACTTACAAGAAACACACTCTGCTTTTGAGAAAAGAGCACTCTTCTACTCTACTGTGTTTCCTATGGGGTCCGAACAGTGAGCTTGCTCAGAACGAAAGAACTGTGCTTCCTACACACACGGCCATATCTAGTTCAATTCTGTTTAGGAACCTGACAAGAACAGTAGATCCTCTTCAGTCCAATACACTGTACTTGCTGGGAAAAGACGCCAGTGCTATTTGTCCTGTGTATGGCAATGGCAGCGCAATAGTGACTCTTCTTACCAGAAAACAACTCTTGCTTGTAGGACCAGAAACTGCATGTGATTCAACTCCATTTAGGACTGGGAAACAAAAGCTAGCTCAGCTTACAAGAAACACACTCTGCTTTAGATAAAAGAGCACTCTTCTACTCTACTATGTTTCCTATAGGGCCAGAACAGTGAGCTTGCTCAGAACAAAAGAACTTTGCTTCCTACACACGGGCCATATCTAGTTCAACTCTGCTTAGGAAACTGACAAGAACAGTAGATCCTCTTCAGTCCGATACACTGTACTTGCTGGGAACAGACGCGAGTGCTATTTGCACTGTGTATGGCAATGGGAGCACAATAGTGACTTTCCTTACCAGAAAACAACTCTTGCTCGTAAGACCAGAAACTGCATGAGATTCAGCTCCATTTAGGACTGGGAAACAAATGCTAGCTCGCCTTACATGAAACACACTCTGCTTTTGAGAAAAGAGCACTCTTCTACTCTACTGTGTTTCCTATGGGGTCCGAACAGTGAGCTTGCTCAGAACAAAAGAACTGTTCTTCCTACAGACATGGGCCATATCTAGTTCAACTCTGCTTAGGAAACAAACAAGAACAGTAGCTCCTCTTCATTCCGATACACTGTACTTGCGGGGAACAGACGCGAGTGCTATTTGCACTGTGTATGGCATTGGAGCACAATAGTGACTCGTCTTACCAGAAAACAACTCTTGCTCGTAGGACAAAAAACTGCATGTGACTCAACTCCATTGAGGCCTGGGAAACAAACGCTAGCTCGACTTACAAGAAACACACTCTGCTTTTGAGAAAAGAGCACTCTTCTATTCTACTGTGTTTCCTATGGGGTCCGAACAGTGAGCTTGCTCAGAACAAAAAAACTGTGCTTCCTACACACACGGCCATATCTAATTCAATTCTGCTTAGGAACCTGACAAGAACAGTAGATCCTCTTCAGTCCAATACACTGTACTTGCTGGGAACAGACGCCAGTGCTATTTGTCCTGTGTATGGCAATGGCAGCGCAATAGTGACTCTTCTTACCAGAAAACAACTCTTGCTTGTAGGACCAGGAAATGCATGTGATTCAACTCCATTTAGGACTAGGAAACAAACGCTAGCTCGACTTCCAAGAAACACACTCTGCTTTTGAGAAAAGAGCACTCTTCTACTCTACTGTGTTTCCTATAGAGACAGAAGAGTGAACTTGCTCAGAACATTAGAACTGTGCTTCCTACACGCACGGCCATATCTAGTTCAATTCTGCTTAGGAACCTGACAAGAACAGTAGATCCTCTTCTGTACAATACACTGTACTTGCTGGGAACAGATGCCAGTGCTACTTGTCCTGTGTATGGCAATGGCAGCGCAATAGTGACTCTTCTTACCATAAAACAACTCTTGCTCGTAGGACTAGAAACTGCATGTGATTCAACTCCATTTAGGACTGGGAAACAAACGCTGGCTTGCCTTACAAGAAACACACTCTACTATAGGGAAAAGAGCACTCTTCTCTTCTATTGTGTTTCCTATAGGGCCAGAACAGTGAGCTTGCTCAGAACAAAAGAACTGTGCTTCCTGCACAGGGGCCATAACTAGTTCAACTCTGCTTAGGAAACTGACAAGAACAGTAGCTCCTCTTCAGTCCGATACACTGTACTTGCTGGGAACAGACGCGAGTGCTATTTGCACTGTGTATGGCAATTGGAGCACAATATAGACTTTCCTTACCAGAAAACAACTCTTGCTCGTAGGACCAGAAACTGCATGTGATTCAACTCCATTTAGGACTGGGAAACAAACGCTATCTCACCTTACAAGAAACACACTTTGCTTTAGAGAAAAGAGCACTCTTCCACTCTACTGTGTTTCCTATAGGGCCAGAAGAGTGAGCTTGCTCAGAACAAAAGAACTGTGCTTCCTACACGCACGGATCATATCTAGTTCAATTCTGCTTAGAAAAATGACAAGAACAGTAGCTCCTATTCAGTCCAATACACTGTACTTGCTGGGAAAAGACGCGAGGGCTATTTGACTTGTAAAGGGCAATGGGAGCGCAATAGTGACTTTCCTTACCAGAAAACAACTCTTGTTCATAGGACCAGAAACTGCATGTGATTCAACTCCATTTAGAACTAGGAAACAAATGCTAGCTCGCCTTACAAAAACACATTCTGCTTTTGAGAAAAGAGCACTCTTCTACTCTACTGTGTTTCCTATCGGGTCCGAAGAGTGAGATTGCTCAGAACAAAAGAACTGTGCTTCCTACACACACGGGCCATATCTAGTTCAACTCTGCTTAGGAAACCAACAAGAACAGTAGCTACTCTTCAGTCCAATACACTGTACTTGCGGGGAACAGACGTGAGTGCTATTTGCACTGTGTATGGCATTGGAGCACAATAGTGACTTGTCTTACCAGAAAACACATCCTGCTCGTAGGACCAGAAACTGCATGTGATTCCACTCCATTTAGGACTGTGAAACAAATGCTAGCTCGCCTTACAAGAAACACATTCTGCTTTAGAGAAAAGAGCACTCTTCTACTCTACTGTGTTTCCTATGGGGTCCAAAC
Organism: Peromyscus eremicus; assembly: GCF_949786415.1. Lineage (NCBI taxonomy): Eukaryota > Metazoa > Chordata > Mammalia > Rodentia > Cricetidae > Peromyscus > Peromyscus eremicus. Next base: position 75,898 of record NW_026735290.1, on the reverse strand, counting down.
AGTGAGCTTGCTCAGAACAAAAGAACTGTGCTTCCTACACACGCGGGCCATATCTAGTTCAACTCTGCTTAGGAAACTGACAAGAACAGTAGCTCCTCTTCAGTCCGATACACTGTACTTGCTGGGAACAGACGTGAGAGCTATTTGCACTATGTATGGCAAGGGGAGCACAATAGTGACTTTCCTTACCAGAAAACAACTCTTGCTCTTAGGACCAGAAACTGCATGTGATTCAAATCCATTTAGGACTGGGAAACAAATGCTAGCTCGCCTTACAAGAAACACACTCTGCTTTAGAGAAAAGAGCACTCTTCTACTCTACTGTGTTTCCTATGGGGCCAGAACAGTGAGCTTGCTCAGAACAAAAGAACTGTGCTTCCTACTCACACGGCCATATCTAGTTCAATTCTGCTTAGGAACCTGACAAGGACAGTAGATCCTCTTCAGTCCAGTACACTGTAATTGCTGGGAACATACACCAGTGCTGTTTGTCCTGTGTATGGCAATGGCAGCGCAATAGTGACTCTTCATACCAGAAAACAACTCTTGCTCGTAGGATCAGAAACTGCATGTGATTCAACACCATTTAGGACTGGGAAACAAAAGCTAGCTCACCTTACAAGAAACACGCTATGCTTTAGAGAAAAGAGCACTCTTCTACTCTACTGTGTTTCCTATAGGGCCAGAATAGTGAGCTTGCTCAGAACAAAAGAACTGTGCTTCCTACACATGGGCCATTTCTAGTTCAACTCTGCTTAGGAAACTGACAAGAACAGTAGCTCCTCTTCAGTCCGATACACTGTACTTGCTGGGAACAGACGCGAGTGCTATTTGCACTGTGTATGGCAATGGGAGCGCAATAGTCACTTTCCTTACCAGAAAACAACTCTTGCTCGTAAGACCAGAAACTTCATGTGATTCAACTCCATTTAGGACTGGGAAACAAATGCTAGCTCGCCTTACATGAAACACACTCTGCTTTTGAGAAAAGAGCACTCTTCTACTCTACTGTGTTTCCTATAGGGCCAGAATAGTGAGCTTGCTCAGAACAAAAGAACTGTGCTTCCTACACATGGGCCATATCTAGTTCAACTTTGCTTAGGAAACTGACAAGAACAGTAGCTCCTCTTCCGTCCAATACACTGTACTTGCTGGGAAAAGACGCGAGTGCTATTTGACTTGTAAAGGGCAATGGGAGCGCAATAGTGACTTTCCTTACCAGAAAACAACTCTTGTTCATAGGACCAGAAACTGCATGTGATTCAACTCCATTTAGGACTAGGAAACAAACGCTAGCTCGCCTTACAAAAACACACTCTGCTTTTGAGAAAAGAGCACTCTTCTACTCTACTGTGTTTCCTATGTGTTCTGAAAAGTGAGCTTGCTCAGAACAAAAGAACGGTGCTTCCTACACACACGGCCATATCTAGTTCAATTCTGCTTAGGAACCTGACAAGAACAGTAGATCCTCTACAGTCCAATACACTGTACTTGCTGGGAACAGACGCCAGTGCTATTAGTCCTGTGTATGGCAATGGCAGCGCAATAGTGACTCTTCTTACCAGAAAACAACTCTTGCTCGTAGGACCAGAAACTGCATGTGATTCAACTCCATTTAGGACTGGGAAACAAATGCTAGCTCGCCTTACATGAAACACACTCTGCTTTAGAGAAAAGAGCACTCTTCTACTCTACTGTTTTCCTATAGGGCCAGAACAGTGAGCTTGCTCAGAACAAAAGAACTGTGCTTCCTACACACATGGGCCATATCTAGTTCAACTCTGCTTAGGAAACTGACAAGAACAGTAGCTCCTCTTCAGTCCGATACACTGTACTTGCTGGGAACAGAAGCGAGTGCTATTTGCACTGTGTATGGCATGGGAGCGCAATAGTGACTTTCCTTACCAGAAAACAACTCTTGTTTGTAAGACCAGAAACTTCATGTGATTCAACTCCATTTAGGACTGGGAAACAAATGCTAGCTCGCCTTACATGAAACACACTCTGCTTTTGATAAAAGAGCACTCTTCTACTCTACTGTGTTTCCTATGGGGTCCAAACAGTGAGCTTGCTCAGAACAAAAGAACTGTGCTTCCTACACGCACGGACCATATCTAGTTCAATTCTGCTTAGTAAACTGACAAGAACAGTAGCTCCTCTTCCGTCCAATACACTGTACTTGCAGGGAACAGACGCGAGTGCTATTTGCACTGTGTATGGCAATTGGAGCACAATAGTGACTTGTCTTACCAGAAAACAACTCTTGCTCGTAGGAAAAAAGACTGCATGTGACTCAACTCCATTTAGGACTGGGAAACAAACGCTAGCTCCACTTACAAGAAACACACTCTGCTTTTGAGAAAAGAGCACTCTTCTACTCTACTGTGTTTCCTATGGGGTCCGAACAGTGAGCTTGCTCAGAAAAAAAGAACTGTGCTTCCTACACACACGGCCATATCTAGTTCAATTCTGCTTAGGAACCTGACAAGAACAGTAGATCCTCTTCAGTCCACTACACTGTACTTGCTGGGAACAGACGCCAGTGCTATTTGTCCTGTGTATTGCAATGGCAGCGCAATAGTGACTCTTCTTACCAGAAAACAACTCTTGCTTGTAGGACCAGAAACTGCATGTGATTCAACTCCATTTAGGACTGGGAAACAAAAGCTAGCTCAGCTTATAAGAAACACACTCTGCTTTAGATAAAAGAGCACTCTTCTACTCTACTGTGTTTCCTATAGGGCCAGAACAGTGAGCTTGCTCAGAACAAAAGAACTTTGCTTCCTACACACGGGCCATATCTAGTTCAACTCTGCTTAGGAAACTGACAAGAACAGTAGCTCCTCTTCAGTCCGATACACTGTACTTGCTGGGAACAGACGTGAGAGCTATTTGCACTATGTATGGCAAGGGGAGCACAATAGTGACTTTCCTTACCAGAAAACAACTCTTGCTCTTAGGACCAGAAACTGCATGTGATTCACTCCATTTAGGACTGGGAAACAAACGCTAGCTCGTCTTACAAGAAACACACTCTGCTTTAGAGAAAAGAGCACTCTTCTACTCTACTGTGTTTCTTATGGTGTCCGAAGAGTGAGCTTGCTCAGAACAAAAGAACTGTGCTTCCTACACACACGGCCATATCTAGTTCAATTCTGCTTAGGAACCTGACAAGAACAGTAGATCCTCTTCAGTCCAATACACTGTACTTGCTGGGAACAGACGCCAGTGCTATTTGTCCTATGTATGGCAATGGCAGCGCAATAGTGACTCTTCTTACCAGAAAACAACTCTTGCTCGTAGGACTAGAAACTGCATGTGATTCAACTCCATTTAGGACTGGGAAACAAACGCTAGCTCGCCTTACAAGAAACACACTCTGCTTTTGAGAAAAGAGCACTCTTCTACTCTACTGTGTTTCCTATAGGGCCAGAACAGTGAGCTTGCTCAGAACAAAAGAACTGTGCTTCCTACACACGTGCCATAACTAGTTCAACTGTGCTTAGGAAACTCACAAGAACAGTAGCTCCTCTTCAGTCCAATACACTGTACTTGCTGGGAACAGAAGCGAGTGCTATTTGCACTGTATATGGCATGGGAGCGCAATAGTGACTTTCCTTACCAGAAAACAACTCTTGCTCGTAAGACAAGAAACTTCATGTGATTCAACTCCATTTAGGACTGGGAAACAAATGCTAGCTCGCCTTACATGAAACACACTCTGCTTTTGAGAAAAGAGCACTCTTCTTCTCTACTGTGTTTCCTATGGGGTCCGAACAGTGAGCTTGCTCAGAACAAAAGAACTGTGCTTCCTACACACACGGGCCATATCTAGTTCAACTCTGCTTAGGAAACTGACAAGAACAGTAGCTCCTCTTCCGTCCAATACACTGTACTTGCGGGGAACAGACGCGAGTGCTATTTGCACTGTGTATGGCAATTGGAGCACAATAGTGACTCGTCTTACCAGAAAACAACTCTTGCTTGTAGGACAAAAAACTGCATGTGACTCAACTCCATTTAGGACTGGGAAACAAACGCTAGCTCGCCTTACAAGAAACACACTCTGCTTTTGAGAAAAGAGCACTCTTCTACTCTACTGTGTTTCCTATAGGGCCAGAACACTGAGCTTGCTCAGAACAAAAGAACTGTGCTTCCTACACACGGCCATATCTAGTTCAATTCTGCTTAGGAACCTGACAAGGACAGTAGATCCTCCTCAGTCCAGTACACTGTACTTGCTGGGAACAGACGCGAGTGCTATTTGCACTGTGTATGGCAATGGGAGCGCAATAGTGACTTTCCTTACCAGAAAACAACTCTTGCTCGTAGGACTAGAAACTGCATGTGACTCAACTCCATTTAGGACTGGGAAACAAACGCTAGCTTGCCTTACAAAAACACACTCTGCTTTTGAGAAAAGAGCACTCTTCTACTCTACTGTGTTTCCTATGTGTTCCAAAAAGTGAGCTTGCTCAGAACAAAAAAACTGTGCTTCCTACATACACGGCCATATCTAGTTCAAGTCTGCTTAGGAACCTGACAAGAACAGTAGATCCTCTTCAGTTCAATACACTGTACTTGCTGGGAACAGACGCCAGTGCTATTTGTCCTGTGTATGGCAATGGCAGCGCAATAGTGACTCTTCTTACCAGAAAACAAATCTTGCTCGTAGGACCAGAAACTGCATGTGATTCCACTCCATTTAGGACTGGGAAACAAACTCTAGCTCGCTTTAGAAGAAACACACTCTGCTTTGGAGAAAAGGGCACTCTTCTACTCTTCTGTGTATCCTATAGTGCCAGAACAGTGAGCTTGCTCAGAAAAAAAGAACTGTACTTCCTACACACACGGGCCATATCTAGTTCAACTCTGCTTCGGAACCTGACAAGAACAGTAGCTCCTTTTCAGGCCAATACACTGTACTTGCTGGGAACAGACGGGAGGGCTATTTGCCCTGTGTTTGGCAATGGGAGCACAATAGTGACTTTCCTTACCAGAAAACAACTCCTGCTCGTAGGACCAGAAACTGCATGTGATTCCACTCCATTTAGGACTGGGAAACAAACGCTAGCTCGCCTTACAGGAAACACATTCTGCTTTAGAGAAAAGAGCACTCTTCTACTCTACTGTGTTTCCTATGGGGTCCAAACAGTGAGCTTGCTCAGAACAAAAGAACTGTGCTTCCTACACATGCGGGCCATATCTAGTTCAACTCTGCTTAGGAAACTGACAAGAACAGTAGCTCCTCTTCAGTCCGATACACTGTACTTGCTGGGAACAGACGCGAGTGCAATTTGCACTGTGTATATCAATGGGAGCACAATAGTGAATTTCCTTAGCAGAAAACAACTCTTGCTTGTAAGACCAGAAACTACATGAGATTCAGCTCCATTTAGGACTGGGAAACAAATGCTAGCTCGCCTTACATGAAACACACTCTGCTTTTGAGAAAAGAGCACTCTTCTACTCTAATGTGTTTCCTATGGGGCCAGAACAGTGAGCTTGCTCAGAACAAAAGAACTGTGCTTCCTACACACACGGCCATATCTAGTTCAATTCTGCTTAGGAACCTGACAAGGACAGTAGATCCTCTTCAGTCCAGTACACTGTAATTGCTGGGAACAGACACCAGTGCTGTTTGTCCTGTGTATGGCAATGGCAGCACAATAGTGACTCTTCATACCAGAAAACAACTCTTGCTCGTAGGATCAGAAACTGCATGTGATTCAACACCATTTAGGACTGGGAAACAAAAGCTAGCTCACCTTACAAGAAACACGCTATGCTTTAGAGAAAAGAGCACTCTTCTACTCTACTGTGTTTCCTATAGGGCCAGAATAGTGAGCTTGCTCAGAACAAAAGAACTGTGCTTCCTACACATGGGCCATATCTAGTTCAACTCTGCTTAGGAAACTGACAAGAACAGTAGCTCCTCTTCAGTTCGATACACTGTACTTGCTGGGAACAGACGCGAGTGCTATTTGCACTGTGTATGGCAATGGGAGCGCAATAGTGACTTTCCTTACCAGAAAACAACTCTTGCTCGTAAGACCAGAAACTTCATGTGATTCAACTCCATTTAGGACTGGGAAACAAATGCTAGCTCGCCTTACATGAAACACACTCTGCTTTTGAGAAAAGAGCACTCTTCTACTCTACTGTGTTTCCTATAGGGCCAGAATAATGAGCTTGCTCAGAACAAAAGAACTGTGCTTCCTACACATGGGCCATATCTAGTTCAACTCTGCTTAGGAAACTGACAAGAACAGTAGCTCCTCTTCAGTCCAATACACTGTACTTGCGGGGAACAGACGTGAGTGCTATTTGCACTGTGTATGGCAATTGGAGCACAATAGTGACTTGTCTTACCAGAAAACAACTCTTGCTCGTAGGACAAAAAACTGCATGTGACTCAACTCCATTTAGGACTGGGAAACAAACGCTAGCTCGACTTCCAAGAAACACACTCTGCTTTTGAGAAAAGAGCACTCTTCTACTCTACTGTGTTTCCCATGGGGTCCAAACAGTGAGCTTGCTCAGAACAAAAGAACTGTGCTTCCTACACGCTCGGACCATATCAAGTTCAATTCTGCTTAGTAAACTGACAAGAACAGTAGCTCCTATTCAGTCCAATACACTGTACTTGCTGGGAATAGACGCGAGTGCTATTTGCCTTGTAAAGGGCAATGGGAGCGCAATAGTGACTTTCCTTACCAGAAAACAACTCTTGTTCATAGGACCAGAAACTGCATGTGATTCAACTCCATTTAGGACTAGGAAACAAATGCTAGCTCGCCTTACAAAAACACACTCTGCTTTTGAGAAAAGAGCACTCTTCTACTCTACTGTGTTTCCTATGTGTTCCAAAAAGTGAGCTTGCTCAGAACAAAAAAACTGTGGTTCCTACACACACGGCCATATCTAGTTCAAGTCTGCTTAGGAACCTGACAAGAACAGTAGATCCTCTTCAGTTCAATACACTGTACTTGCTGGGAACAGACGCCAGTGCTATTTGTCCTGTGTATGGCAATGGCAGCGCAATGGTGACTCTTCTTACCAGAAAACAAATCTTGCTCGTAGGACCAGAAACTGCATGTGATTACACTCCATTTAGGACTGGGAAACAAAGTCTAGCTCGCTTTAGAAGAAACACACTCTGCTTTGGAGAAAAGAGCACTCTTCTACTCTTCTGTGTTTCCTATAGGGCCAGAACAGTGAGCTTGCTCAGAAAAAAAGAACTGTACTTCCTACACACACGGGCCATATCTAGTTCAACTCTGCTTCGGAACCTGACAAGAACAGTAGCTCCTTTTCAGTCCAATACACTGTACTTGCTGGGAACAGACGCCAGTGCTATTTGTCCTGTGTATTGCAATGGCAGCGCAATAGTGACTCTTCTTACCAGAAAACAACTCTTGCTTGTAGGACCAGAAACTGCATGTGATTCAACTCCATTTAGGACTGGGAAACAAAAGCTAGCTCAGCTTATAAGAAACACACTCTGCTTTAGATAAAAGAGCACTCTTCTACTCTACTGTGTTTCCTATAGGGCCAGAACAGTGAGCTTGCTCAGAACAAAAGAACTTTGCTTCCTACACACGGGCCATATCTAGTTCAACTCTGCTTAGGAAACTGACAAGAACAGTAGCTCCTCTTCAGTCCGATACACTGTACTTGCTGGGAACAGACGTGAGAGCTATTTGCACTATGTATGGCAAGGGGAGCACAATAGTGACTTTCCTTACCAGAAAACAACTCTTGCTCTTAGGACCAGAAACTGCATGTGATTCACTCCATTTAGGACTGGGAAACAAACGCTAGCTCGTCTTACAAGAAACACACTCTGCTTTAGAGAAAAGAGCACTCTTCTACTCTACTGTGTTTCTTATGGTGTCCGAAGAGTGAGCTTGCTCAGAACAAAAGAACTGTGCTTCCTACACACACGGCCATATCTAGTTCAATTCTGCTTAGGAACCTGACAAGAACAGTAGATCCTCTTCAGTCCAATACACTGTACTTGCTGGGAACAGACGCCAGTGCTATTTGTCCTATGTATGGCAATGGCAGCGCAATAGTGACTCTTCTTACCAGAAAACAACTCTTGCTCGTAGGACTAGAAACTGCATGTGATTCAACTCCATTTAGGACTGGGAAACAAACGCTAGCTCGCCTTACAAGAAACACACTCTGCTTTTGAGAAAAGAGCACTCTTCTACTCTACTGTGTTTCCTATAGGGCCAGAACAGTGAGCTTGCTCAGAACAAAAGAACTGTGCTTCCTACACACGTGCCATAACTAGTTCAACTGTGCTTAGGAAACTCACAAGAACAGTAGCTCCTCTTCAGTCCAATACACTGTACTTGCTGGGAACAGAAGCGAGTGCTATTTGCACTGTATATGGCATGGGAGCGCAATAGTGACTTTCCTTACCAGAAAACAACTCTTGCTCGTAAGACAAGAAACTTCATGTGATTCAACTCCATTTAGGACTGGGAAACAAATGCTAGCTCGCCTTACATGAAACACACTCTGCTTTTGAGAAAAGAGCACTCTTCTTCTCTACTGTGTTTCCTATGGGGTCCGAACAGTGAGCTTGCTCAGAACAAAAGAACTGTGCTTCCTACACACACGGGCCATATCTAGTTCAACTCTGCTTAGGAAACTGACAAGAACAGTAGCTCCTCTTCCGTCCAATACACTGTACTTGCGGGGAACAGACGCGAGTGCTATTTGCACTGTGTATGGCAATTGGAGCACAATAGTGACTCGTCTTACCAGAAAACAACTCTTGCTTGTAGGACAAAAAACTGCATGTGACTCAACTCCATTTAGGACTGGGAAACAAACGCTAGCTCGCCTTACAAGAAACACACTCTGCTTTTGAGAAAAGAGCACTCTTCTACTCTACTGTGTTTCCTATAGGGCCAGAACACTGAGCTTGCTCAGAACAAAAGAACTGTGCTTCCTACACACGGCCATATCTAGTTCAATTCTGCTTAGGAACCTGACAAGGACAGTAGATCCTCCTCAGTCCAGTACACTGTACTTGCTGGGAACAGACGCGAGTGCTATTTGCACTGTGTATGGCAATGGGAGCGCAATAGTGACTTTCCTTACCAGAAAACAACTCTTGCTCGTAGGACTAGAAACTGCATGTGACTCAACTCCATTTAGGACTGGGAAACAAACGCTAGCTTGCCTTACAAAAACACACTCTGCTTTTGAGAAAAGAGCACTCTTCTACTCTACTGTGTTTCCTATGTGTTCCGAAAAGTGAGCTTGCTCAGAACAAAAAAACTGTGCTTCCTACATACACGGCCATATCTAGTTCAAGTCTGCTTAGGAACCTGACAAGAACAGTAGATCCTCTTCAGTTCAATACACTGTACTTGCTGGGAACAGACGCCAGTGCTATTTGTCCTGTGTATGGCAATGGCAGCGCAATAGTGACTCTTCTTACCAGAAAACAAATCTTGCTCGTAGGACCAGAAACTGCATGTGATTCCACTCCATTTAAGACTGGGAAACAAACTCTAGCTCGCTTTAGAAGAAACACACTCTGCTTTGGAGAAAAGGGCACTCTTCTACTCTTCTGTGTTTCCTATAGTGCCAGAACAGTGAGCTTGCTCAGAAAAAAAGAACTGTACTTCCTACACACACGGGCCATATCTAGTTCAACTCTGCTTCGGAACCTGACAAGAACAGTAGCTCCTTTTCAGGCCAATACACTGTACTTGCTGGGAACAGACGGGAGGGCTATTTGCCCTGTGTATGGCAATGGGAGCACAATAGTGACTTTCCTTACCAGAAAACAACTCCTGCTGGTAGGACCAGAAACTGCATGTGATTCCACTCCATTTAGGACTGGGAAACAAACGCTAGCTCGCCTTACAGGAAACACATTCTGCTTTAGAGAAAAGAGCACTCTTCTACTCTACTGTGTTTCCTATGGGGTCCAAACAGTGAGCTTGCTCAGAACAAAAGAACTGTGCTTCCTACACATGCGGGCCATATCTAGTTCAACTCTGCTTAGGAAACTGACAAGAACAGTAGCTCCTCTTCAGTCCGATACACTGTACTTGCTGGGAACAGACGCGAGTGCAATTTGCACTGTGTATATCAATGGGAGCACAATAGTGAATTTCCTTAGCAGAAAACAACTCTTGCTCGTAAGACCAGAAACTACATGAGATTCAGCTCCATTTAGGACTGGGAAACAAATGCTAGCTCGCATTACATGAAACACACTCTGCTTTTGAGAAAAGAGCACTCTTCTACTCTAATGTGTTTCCTATGGGGCCAGAACAGTGAGCTTGCTCAGAACAAAAGAACTGTGCTTCCTACACACACAGCCATATCTAGTTCAATTCTGCTTAGGAACCTGACAAGGACAGTAGATCCTCTTCAGTCCAGTACACTGTAATTGCTGGGAACAGACACCAGTGCTGTTTGTCCTGTGTATGGCAATGGCAGCACAATAGTGACTCTTCATACCAGAAAACAACTCTTGCTCGTAGGATCAGAAACTGCATGTGATTCAACACCATTTAGGACTGGGAAACAAAAGCTAGCTCACCTTACAAGAAACACGCTATGCTTTAGAGAAAAGAGCACTCTTCTACTCTACTGTGTTTCCTATAGGGCCAGAATAGTGAGCTTGCTCAGAACAAAAGAACTGTGCTTCCTACACATGGGCCATATCTAGTTCAACTCTGCTTAGGAAACTGACAAGAACAGTAGCTCCTCTTCAGTTCGATACACTGTACTTGCTGGGAACAGACGCGAGTGCTATTTGCACTGTGTATGGCAATGGGAGCGCAATAGTGACTTTCCTTACCAGAAAACAACTCTTGCTCGTAAGACCAGAAACTTCATGTGATTCAACTCCATTTAGGACTGGGAAACAAATGCTAGCTCGCCTTACATGAAACACACTCTGCTTTTGAGAAAAGAGCACTCTTCTACTCTACTGTGTTTCCTATAGGGCCAGAATAATGAGCTTGCTCAGAACAAAAGAACTGTGCTTCCTACACATGGGCCATATCTAGTTCAACTCTGCTTAGGAAACTGACAAGAACAGTAGCTCCTCTTCAGTCCAATACACTGTACTTGCGGGGAACAGACGTGAGTGCTATTTGCACTGTGTATGGCAATTGGAGCACAATAGTGACTTGTCTTACCAGAAAACAACTCTTGCTCGTAGGACAAAAAACTGCATGTGACTCAACTCCATTTAGGACTGGGAAACAAACGCTAGCTCGACTTCCAAGAAACACACTCTGCTTTTGAGAAAAGAGCACTCTTCTACTCTACTGTGTTTCCCATGGGGTCCAAACAGTGAGCTTGCTCAGAACAAAAGAACTGTGCTTCCTACACGCTCGGACCATATCTAGTTCAATTCTGCTTAGTAAACTGACAAGAACAGTAGCTCCTATTCAGTCCAATACACTGTACTTGCTGGGAATAGACGCGAGTGCTATTTGCCTTGTAAAGGGCAATGGGAGCGCAATAGTGACTTTCCTTACCAGAAAACAACTCTTGTTCATAGGACCAGAAACTGCATGTGATTCAACTCCATTTAGGACTAGGAAACAAATGCTAGCTCGCCTTACAAAAACACACTCTGCTTTTGAGAAAAGAGCACTCTTCTACTCTACTGTGTTTCCTATGTGTTCCAAAAAGTGAGCTTGCTCAGAACAAAAAAACTGTGGTTCCTACACACACGGCCATATCTAGTTCAAGTCTGCTTAGGAACCTGACAAGAACAGTAGATCCTCTTCAGTTCAATACACTGTACTTGCTGGGAACAGACGCCAGTGCTATTTGTCCTGTGTATGGCAATGGCAGCGCAATGGTGACTCTTCTTACCAGAAAACAAATCTTGCTCGTAGGACCAGAAACTGCATGTGATTACACTCCATTTAGGACTGGGAAACAAAGTCTAGCTCGCTTTAGAAGAAACACACTCTGCTTTGGAGAAAAGAGCACTCTTCTACTCTTCTGTGTTTCCTATAGGGCCAGAACAGTGAGCTTGCTCAGAAAAAAAGAACTGTGCTTCCTACACACACGGGCCATATCTAGTTCAACTCTGCTTAGGAAACTGACAAGAACAGTAGCTCCTCTTCAGTCCAATACACTGTACTTGCTGGGAACAGACGGGAGGGCTATTTGCCCTGTGTATGGCAATGGGAGCACAATAATGACTTTCCTTACCAGAAAACATTTCTTGCTCGTAGGACCAGAAACTGTCTGTGATTCAACTCCATTTAGGACTGGGAAACAAATGCGAGCTCGCCTTACAAGATACACACTCTGCTTTAGATTAAAGAGCACTCTTCTACTCTACTGTGTTTCCTGTAGGACCAGAACAGTGAGCTTGCTCAGAACAAATGAACTGTGCTTCCTAAACACACGGGCCATATCTATTTCAACTCTTCTTAGGAAACTGACAAGAACAGCAGCTCCTCTTCAATCCGATACACTGTACTTGCTGAGAACAGACGCGAGTGCTATGTGCACTGTGTATGGCAATTGGTGCACAATAGTGACTCGTCTTACCAGAAAACAACTCTTGGTCGTAGGACCAGAAACTGCATGTGATTCAACTCCATTTAGGACTGGGAAACAAACACTAGCTCACCTGAGAAGAAACACACTCTGCTTTTGAGAAAAGAGCACTCATCTACTCTACTGTGTTTCCTATGGGGTCCGAACAGTGAGCTTGCTCAGAACAAACGAACTGTGCTTCCTACACACACGGCCATATCTAGTTCAAGTCTGCTTAGAAACCTGACAAGAACAGTAGATCCTCTTCAGTCCAATACACTGTACTTGCTGGGAACAGACGCGAGTGCTATTTGCACAGTGTATGGGAATGGGAGCGCAATGTGACTTTCCTTACCAGAAAACAACTCTTGTTCGTAGGACCAGAAACTGCATGTGATTCAACTCCATTTAGGACTAAAAAACAAACGCTAGCTTGCCTTACAAGAAACACACTCTGCTTTTGAGAAAAGAGCACTCTTCTACTCTACTGTGTTTCCTATAGGGCCAGAACAGTGAGCTTGCTTAGAACATAAGAACTGTGCTTCCTACACACACGGGCCATATCTAGTTCAACTCTGCTTAGGAAACTGACAAGAACAGTAGCTCCTCTTCAGTCCGATACACTGTAGTTGCTGGGAACAGACGCGAGTGCTATTTGCACTGTGTATGGCAATGGGAGCGCAATAGTGACTTTCCTTACCAGAAAACAACTCTTGCTCGTAGGACCAGAAACTGCATGTGATTCAACTCCATTTAGGAATGGGAAACAAACGCTAGCTCGCCTTACAAGAAACACACTCTGCTTTTGAGAAAAGAGCACTCTTCTACTCTACTGTGTTTCCTATAGGGTCTGAACAGTGAGCTTGCTCAGAACAAACGAACTGTGCTTCCTACACACACGGCCATATCTAGTTGAAGTCTGCTTAGGAACCTGAGAAGAACAGTAGATCCTCTTCAGTTCAATACACTGTACTTGCTGGGAAGAGACGCCAGTGCTATTTGTCCTGTGTATGGCAATGGCAGCGCAATAGTGACTCTTCTTACCATAAAACAACTCTTGCTCGTAGGACCAGAAACTGCATGTGATTCAACTCCATATAGGACTGGGAAACAAACACTAGTTCGCCTTACAAGAAATACACTCTGCTTTAGAGAAAAGAGAACTCTTCTACTCTACTGTGTTTCCAATGGGGTCCAAACAGTGAGCTTGCAAAGAACAAAAGAACTGTGCTTCCTACAAACACGGATCATATCTAGTTCAACTCTGCTTAGGAAACTGACAAGAACATTAGCACCTATCCAGTCCAATACACTGTACTTGCTGGGAACAGACGCGAGTGCTATTTGCACTGTGTATGGCAATGGGAGCGCAATGTGATTTTCCTTACCAGAAAAGAACTCTTGATCGTAGGACCTGAAACTGCATGTGATTCAACTCCATTTAGGACTAGGAAACAAACGCTAGCTCGCCTTACAAGAAACACACTCCGCTTTTGAGAAAAGAGCACTCTTCTTCTCTACTGTGTTTCCTATAGGGCCAGAACAGTGAGCTTGCTCAGAACATAAGAACTGTGCTTCCTACACACACGGGCCATATCTACTTCAACTCTGCTTAGGAAACTGACAAGAACAGTAGCTCCTTTTCAGTCCCATACACTGTACTTGCTGGGAACAGAGGCCAGTGCTATTTGTCCTGTATATGGCAATGGCAGTGCAATAGTGACTCTTCTTAACAGAAAACAACTCTTGCTGGTAGGACCAGAAACTACATGTGATTCAACTCCATTTAGGACTGGGAAACAAACACTAGTTCGCCTTAAAAGAAACACACTCTGCATTAGAGAAAAGAGCACTCTTCTACTCTACTGTGCTTCCTATAGGGCCAGAACAGTGAGCTTGCTCAGAAAAAAAAAACTGTGCTTCCTACACACAAGGGACATATCTAGTTCAACTCTGCTTAGGAAACTGACAAGAACAGTAGCTCCTCTTCAGTCCAATACACTTTACTTGCGGGGAACAGACGCGAGTGCTATTTTCACTGTGTATGGCAATTGGAGCACAATAGTGACTCGTCTTACCAGAAAACAACTCTTGCTCGTAGGACAAAAACTGCATGTGACCAACTACATTTAGGACTGGGATACAAACGCTAGCTCGCCTTACAAGAAACACACTCTGCTTTAGAGAAAAGAGCACTCTTCTACTCTACTGTGTTTCCTATAGGGCCAGAACAGTGAGCTTGCTCAGAACATAAGAACTGTGCTTCCTACACACACGGGCCATATCTAGTTCAACTCTGCTTAGGAACCTGACAAGAACAGTAGCTCCTCTTCAGTCCAATACACTGTACTTGCTGGGTACAGACGCATGTGCTATTTGCACTGTGTATGGCAATGGGAGCACAATAATGACTTTCCTTACCAGAAAATAATTCTTGCTCGTAGGACCAGAAACTGTCTGTGATTCAACTCCATTTAGGACTGGGAAACAAACGCGAGCTCGCCTTACAAGAAACACACTCTGCTTTAGAGAAAAGAGCACTCTTCTACTCTACTGTGTTTCCTGTAGGACCAGAACAGTGAGCTTGCTCAGAACATAATAACTGTGCTTCCTAAACACACGGGCCATATCTATTTCAACTCTGCTTAGGAAACTGACAAGAACAGCAGCTCCTCTTCAGTCCGATACACTGTACTTGCTGAGAACAGACGCGAGTGCTATGTGCATTGTGTGTGGCAATTGGAACACAATAGTGACTCGTCTTACCAGAAAACAACTCTTGCTCATAGGACCAAAAACTGCATGTGACTCAACTCCATTTAGGACTGGGAAACAAACTCTGGCTCACCTTACAAGAAACACACTCTGCTTTTGAGAAAAGAGCACTCATCTACTCTACTGTGTTTCCTATGGGGTCCGAACAGTGAGCTTGCTCAGAACAAACGAACTGTGCTTCCTACACACACGGCCATATCTAGTTGAAGTCTGCTTAGGAACCTGACAAGAACAGTAGATCCTCTTCAGTTCAATACACTGTACTTGCTGGGAAGAGACGCCAGTGCTATTTGTCCTGTGTATGGCAATGGCAGCGCAATAGTGACTCTTCTTACCATAAAACAACTCTTGCTCGTAGGACCAGAAACTGCATGTGATTCAACTCCATTTAGGACTGGGAAACAAACACTAGTTCGCCTTACAAGAAATACACTCTGCTTTAGAGAAAAGAGCACTCTTATACTCTACTGTGTTTCCTATGGGGTCCAAACAGTGAGCTTGCAAAGAACAAAAGAACTGTGCTTCCTACAAACACGGATCATATCTAGTTCAACTCTGCTTAGGAAACTGACAAGAACATTAGCACCTATCCAGTCCAATACACTGTACTTGCTGGGAACAGACGCGAGTGCTATTTGCACTGTGTATGGCAATGGGAGCGCAATGTGACTTTCCTTACCAGAAAAGAACTCTTGATCGTAGGACCTGAAACTGCATGTGATTCAACTCCATTTAGGACTAGGAAACAAACGCTAGCTCGCCTTACAAGAAACACACTCCGCTTTTGAGAAAAGAGCACTCTTCTTCTCTACTGTGTTTCCTATAGGGCCAGAACAGTGAGCTTGCTCAGAACATAAGAACTGGGCTTCCTACACACACAGGCCATATCTACTTCAACTCTGCTTAGGAAACTGACAAGAACAGTAGCTCCTTTTCAGTCCCATACACTGTACTTGCTGGGAACAGACGCCAGTGCTATTTGTCCTGTATATGGCAATGGCAGTGCAATAGTGACTATTCTTACCAGAAAACAACTCTTGCTGGTAGGACCAGAAACTACATGTGATTCAACTCCATTTAGGACTGGGAAACAAACACTAGTTCGCCTTACAAGAAACACACTCTGCATTAGAGAAAAGAGCACTCTTCTACTCTACTGTGCTTCCTATAGGGCCAGAACAGTGAGCTTGCTCAGAAAAAAAGAACTGTGCTTCCTACACACACGGGACATATCTAGTTCAACTCTGCTTAGGAACCTGACAAGAACAGTAGCTCCTCTTCAGTCCAATACACTTTACTTGCGGGGAACAGACGCGAGTGCTATTTTCACTGTGTATGGCAATTGGAGCACAATAGTGACTCGTCTTACCAGAAAACAACTCTTGCTCGTAGGACAAAAAACTGCATGTGACCAACTCCATTTAGGACTGGGAAACAAACGCGAGCTCGCCTTACAAGAAACACACTCTGCTTTAGAGAAAAGAGCACTCTTCTACTCTACTGTGTTTCCTGTAGGACCAGAACAGTGAGCCTGCTCAGAACATAAGAACTGTGCTTCCTACACACACGGGCCATATCTAGTTCAACTCTGCTTAGGAACCTGACAAGAACAGTAGCTCCTCTTCAGTCCAATACACTGTACTTGCTGGGTACAGACGCATGTGCTATTTGCACTGTGTATGGCAATGGGAGCACAATAATGACTTTCCTTACCAGAAAATAATTCTTGCTCGTAGGACCAGAAACTGTCTGTGATTCAACTCCATTTAGGACTGGGAAACAAACGCGAGCTCGCCTTACAAGAAACACACTCTGCTTTAGAGAAAAGAGCACTCTTCTACTCTACTGTGTTTCCTGTAGGACCAGAACAGTGAGCTTGCTCAGAACATAATAACTGTGCTTCCTAAACACACGGGCCATATCTATTTCAACTCTGCTTAGGAAACTGACAAGAACAGCAGCTCCTCTTCAGTCCGATACACTGTACTTGCTGAGAACAGACGCGAGTGCTATGTGCATTGTGTGTGGCAATTGGAACACAATAGTGACTCGTCTTACCAGAAAACAACTCTTGCTCATAGGACCAAAAACTGCATGTGACTCAACTCCATTTAGGACTGGGAAACAAACTCTGGCTCACCTTACAAGAAACACACTCTGCTTTTGAGAAAAGAGCACTCATCTACTCTACTGTGTTTCCTATGGGGTCCGAACAGTGAGCTTGCTCAGAACAAACGAACTGTGCTTCCTACACACACGGCCATATCTAGTTGAAGTCTGCTTAGGAACCTGACAAGAACAGTAGATCCTCTTCAGTTCAATACACTGTACTTGCTGGGAAGAGACGCCAGTGCTATTTGTCCTGTGTATGGCAATGGCAGCGCAATAGTGACTCTTCTTACCATAAAACAACTCTTGCTCGTAGGACCAGAAACTGCATGTGATTCAACTCCATTTAGGACTGGGAAACAAACACTAGTTCGCCTTACAAGAAATACACTCTGCTTTAGAGAAAAGAGCACTCTTATACTCTACTGTGTTTCCTATGGGGTCCAAACAGTGAGCTTGCAAAGAACAAAAGAACTGTGCTTCCTACAAACACGGATCATATCTAGTTCAACTCTGCTTAGGAAACTGACAAGAACATTAGCACCTATCCAGTCCAATACACTGTACTTGCTGGGAACAGACGCGAGTGCTATTTGCACTGTGTATGGCAATGGGAGCGCAATGTGACTTTCCTTACCAGAAAAGAACTCTTGATCGTAGGACCTGAAACTGCATGTGATTCAACTCCATTTAGGACTAGGAAACAAACGCTAGCTCGCCTTACAAGAAACACACTCCGCTTTTGAGAAAAGAGCACTCTTCTTCTCTACTGTGTTTCCTATAGGGCCAGAACAGTGAGCTTGCTCAGAACATAAGAACTGGGCTTCCTACACACACAGGCCATATCTACTTCAACTCTGCTTAGGAAACTGACAAGAACAGTAGCTCCTTTTCAGTCCCATACACTGTACTTGCTGGGAACAGACGCCAGTGCTATTTGTCCTGTATATGGCAATGGCAGTGCAATAGTGACTATTCTTACCAGAAAACAACTCTTGCTGGTAGGACCAGAAACTACATGTGATTCAACTCCATTTAGGACTGGGAAACAAACACTAGTTCGCCTTACAAGAAACACACTCTGCATTAGAGAAAAGAGCACTCTTCTACTCTACTGTGCTTCCTATAGGGCCAGAACAGTGAGCTTGCTCAGAAAAAAAGAACTGTGCTTCCTACACACACGGGACATATCTAGTTCAACTCTGCTTAGGAACCTGACAAGAACAGTAGCTCCTCTTCAGTCCAATACACTTTACTTGCGGGGAACAGACGCGAGTGCTATTTTCACTGTGTATGGCAATTGGAGCACAATAGTGACTCGTCTTACCAGAAAACAACTCTTGCTCGTAGGACAAAAAACTGCATGTGACCAACTCCATTTAGGACTGGGAAACAAACGCGAGCTCGCCTTACAAGAAACACACTCTGCTTTAGAGAAAAGAGCACTCTTCTACTCTACTGTGTTTCCTGTAGGACCAGAACAGTGAGCCTGCTCAGAACATAATAACTGTGCTTCCTAAACACACGGGCCATATCTATTTCAACTCTGCTTAGGAAACTGACAAGAACAGCAGCTCCTCTTCAGTCCGATACACTGTACTTGCTGAGAACAGACGCGAGTCTATGTGCACTGTGTATGGCAATTGGAGCACAATAGTGACTCATCTTACCAGAAAACAACTCTTGCTCATAGGACCAAAAACTGCATGTGACTCAACTCCATTTAGGACTGGGAAACAAACTCTAGCTCACCTTACAAGAAACACACTCTGCTTTTGAGAAAAGAGAACTCTTCTACTCTACTGTGTTTCCAATGGGGTCCAAACAGTGAGCTTGCAAAGAACAAAAGAACTGTGCTTCCTACAAACACGGATCATATCTATTTCAACTCTGCTTAGGAAACTGACAAGAACATTAGCACCTATCCAGTCCAATACACTGTACTTGCTGGGAACAGACGCGAGTGCTATTTGCACTGTGTATGGCAATGGGAGCGCAATGTGATTTTCCTTACCAGAAAAGAACTCTTGATCGTAGGACCTGAAACTGCATGTGATTCAACTCCATTTAGGACTAGGAAACAAACGCTAGCTCGCCTTACAAGAAACACACTCCGCTTTTGAGAAAAGAGCACTCTTCTTCTCTACTGTGTTTCCTATAGGGCCAGAACAGTGAGCTTGCTCAGAACATAAGAACTGTGCTTCCTACACACACGGGCCATATCTACTTCAACTCTGCTTAGGAAACTGACAAGAACAGTAGCTCCTTTTCAGTCCCATACACTGTACTTGCTGGGAACAGAGGCCAGTGCTATTTGTCCTGTATATGGCAATGGCAGTGCAATAGTGACTCTTCTTAACAGAAAACAACTCTTGCTGGTAGGACCAGAAACTACATGTGATTCAACTCCATTTAGGACTGGGAAACAAACACTAGTTCGCCTTAAAAGAAACACACTCTGCATTAGAGAAAAGAGCACTCTTCTACTCTACTGTGCTTCCTATAGGGCCAGAACAGTGAGCTTGCTCAAAAAAAAAAAAACTGTGCTTCCTACACACAAGGGACATATCTAGTTCAACTCTGCTTAGGAAACTGACAAGAACAGTAGCTCCTCTTCAGTCCAATACACTTTACTTGCGGGGAACAGACGCGAGTGCTATTTTCACTGTGTATGGCAATTGGAGCACAATAGTGACTCGTCTTACCAGAAAACAACTCTTGCTCGTAGGACAAAAACTGCATGTGACCAACTCCATTTAGGACTGGGATACAAATGCTAGCTCGCCTTACAAGAAACACACTCTGCTTTAGAGAAAAGAGCACTCTTCTACTCTACTGTGTTTCCTATAGGGCCAGAACAGTGAGCTTGCTCAGAACATAAGAACTGTGCTTCCTACACACACGGGCCATATCTAGTTCAACTCTGCTTAGGAACCTGACAAGAACAGTAGCTCCTCTTCAGTCCAATACACTGTACTTGCTGGGTACAGACGCATGTGCTATTTGCACTGTGTATGGCAATGGGAGCACAATAATGACTTTCCTTACCAGAAAATATTTCTTGCTCGTAGGACCAGAAACTGTCTGTGATTCAACTCCATTTAGGACTGGGAAACAAACGCGAGCTCGCCTTACAAGAAACACACTCTGCTTTAGAGAAAAGAGCACTCTTCTACTCTACTGTGTTTCCTGTAGGACCAGAACAGTGAGCTTGCTCAGAACATAATAACTGTGCTTCCTAAACACACGGGCCATATCTATTTCAACTCTGCTTAGGAAACTGACAAGAACAGCAGCTCCTCTTCAGTCCGATACACTGTACTTGCTGAGAACAGACGCGAGTGCTATGTGCACTGTGTGTGGCAATTGGAACACAATAGTGACTCGTCTTACCAGAAAACAACTCTTGCTCATAGGACCAAAAACTGCATGTGACTCAACTCCATTTAGGACTGGGAAACAAACTCTGGCTCACCTTACAAGAAACACACTCTGCTTTTGAGAAAAGAGCACTCTTCTACTCTACTGTGTTTCCTATGGGGTCCGAACAGTGAGCTTGCTCAGAACAAACGAACTGTGCTTCCTACACACACGGCCATATCTAGTTGAAGTCTGCTTAGGAACCTGACGAGAACAGTAGATCCTCTTCAGTTCAATACACTGTACTTGCTGGGAAGAGACGCCAGTGCTATTTGTCCTGTGTATGGCAATGGCAGCGCAATAGTGACTCTTCTTACCATAAAACAACTCTTGCTCGTAGGACCAGAAACTGCATGTGATTCAACTCCATTTAGGACTGGGAAACAAACACTAGTTCGCCTTACAAGAAATACACTCTGCTTTAGAGAAAAGAGCACTCTTCTACTCTACTGTGTTTCCTATGGGGTCCAAACAGTGAGCTTGCAAAGAACAAAAGAACTGTGCTTCCTACAAACACGGATCATATCTAGTTCAACTCTGCTTAGGAAACTGACAAGAACATTAGCACCTATCCAGTCCAATACACTGTACTTGCTGGGAACAGACGCGAGTGCTATTTGCACTGTGTATGGCAATGGGAGCGCAATGTGACTTTCCTTACCAGAAAAGAACTCTTGATCGTAGGACCTGAAACTGCATGTGATTCAACTCCATTTAGGACTAGGAAACAAACGCTAGCTCGCCTTACAAGAAACACACTCCGCTTTTGAGAAAAGAGCACTCTTCTTCTCTACTGTGTTTCCTATAGGGCCAGAACAGTGAGCTTGCTCAGAACATAAGAACTGGGCTTCCTACACACACAGGCCATATCTACTTCAACTCTGCTTAGGAAACTGACAAGAACAGTAGCTCCTTTTCAGTCCCATACACTGTACTTGCTGGGAACAGACGCCAGTGCTATTTGTCCTGTATATGGCAATGGCAGTGCAATAGTGACTCTTCTTACCAGAAAACAACTCTTGCTGGTAGGACCAGAAACTACATGTGATTCAACTCCATTTAGGACTGGGAAAAAAACACTAGTTCGACTTACAAGAAACACACTCTGCATTAGAGAAAAGAGCACTCTTCTACTCTACTGTGCTTCCTATAGGGCCAGAACAGTGAGCTTGCTCAGAAAAAAAGAACTGTGCTTCCTACACACACGGGACATATCTAGTTCAACTCTGCTTAGGAACCTGACAAGAACAGTAGCTCCTCTTCAGTCCAATACACTTTACTTGCGGGGAACAGACGCGAGTGCTATTTTCACTGTGTATGGCAATTGGAGCACAATAGTGACTCGTCTTACCAGAAAACAACTCTTGCTCGTAGGACAAAAAACTGCATGTGACCAACTCCATTTAGGACTGGGAAACAAACGCGAGCTCGCCTTACAAGAAACACACTCTGCTTTAGAGAAAAGAGCACTCTTCTACTCTACTGTGTTTCCTGTAGGACCAGAACAGTGAGCTTGCTCAGAACATAATAACTGTGCTTCCTAAACACACGGGCCATATCTATTTCAACTCTGCTTAGGAAACTGACAAGAACAGCAGCTTCTCTTCAGTCCGATACACTGTACTTGCTGAGAACAGACGCGAGTGCTATTTGCACTGTGTATGGCAATTGGAGCACAATAGTGACTCATCTTACCAGAAAACAACTCTTGCTCATAGGACCAAAAACTGCATGTGACTCAACTCCATTTAGGACTGGGAAACAAACTCTAGCTCACCTTACAAGAAACACACTCTGCTTTTGAGAAAAGAGCACTCTTCTACTCTACTGTGTTTCCTATAGGGCCAGAACAGTTAGCTTGCTCAGAACAAATGAACTGTGCTTCCTAGATACACGGGCCATATCTAGTTCAACTCTGCTTAGGAAACTGACAAGAACAGTAGCTCCTCTTCAGTCCGATACACTGTAGTTGCTGGGAACAGAGGCGAGTGCTATTTGCACTGTGTATGGCAATGGGAGCGCAATAGTGACTTTCCTTACCAGAAAACAACTCTTGCTCGTAGGACCAGAAACTGCATGTGATTCAACTCCATTTAGGAATGGGAAACAAACGCTAGCTCGCCTTACAAGAAACACACTCTGCTTTTGAGAAAAGAGCACTCTTCTACTCTACTGTGTTTCCTAAATGGCCAGAACAGTGAGCTTGCTCAGAACATAAGAACTGTGCTTCCTACACACACGGGCCATATCTAGTTCAACTCTGCTTAGGAAACTGACAAGAACAGCAGCTCCTCTTCACTCCAATGCACTGTACTTGCTGGGAACAGACGCATGTGCTATTTGCACTGTGTATGGCAATGGGAGCACAATAATGACTTTCCTTACCAGAAAACATTTCTTGCTCGTAGGACCAGAAACTGTCTGTGATTCAACTCCATTTAGGACTGGGAAACAAACGTGAGCTCGCCTTACAAGATACACACTCTGCTTTAGAGAAAAGAGCACTCTTCTACTCTACTGTGTTTCCTGTAGGAACAGAACAGTGAGCTTGCTCAGAACAAATGAACTGTGCTTCCTAAACACACGGGCCATATCTATTTCAACTCTGCTTAGGAAACTGACAAGAACAGCAGCTCCTCTTCAATCCGATGCACTGTACTTGCTGAGAACAGACGCGAGTGCTATGTGCACTGTGTATGGCAATTGGTGCACAATAGTGACTCGTCTTACCAGAAAACAACTCTTGGTCGTAGGACCAGAAACTGCATGTGATTCAACTCCATTTAGGACTGGGAAACAAACACTAGCTCACCTTAGAAGAAACACACTCTGCTTTTGAGAAAAGAGCACTCATCTACTCTACTGTGTTTCCTATGGGGTCCGAACAGTGAGCTTGCTCAGAACAAACGAACTGTGCTTCCTACACACACGGCCATATCTAGTTCAAGTCTGCTTAGAAACCTGACAAGAACAGTAGATCCTCTTCAGTCCAATACACTGTACTTGCTGGGAACAGACGCGAGTGCTATTTGCACAGTGTATGGGAATGGGAGCGCAATGTGACTTTCCTTACCAGAAAACAACTCTTGTTCGTAGGACCAGAAACTGCATGTGATTCAACTCCATTTAGGACTAGGAAACAAACGCTAGCTTGCCTTACAAGAAACACACTCTGCTTTTGAGAAAAGAGCACTCTTCTACTCTACTGTGTTTCCTATAGGGCCAGAACAGTGAGCTTGCTTAGAACATAAGAACTGTGCTTCCTACACACACGGGCCATATCTAGTTCAACTCTGCTTAGGAAACTGACAAGAACAGTAGCTCCTCTTCAGTCCGATACACTGTAGTTGCTGGGAACAGAGGCGAGTGCTATTTGCACTGTGTATGGCAATGGGAGCGCAATAGTGACTTTCCTTACCAGAAAACAACTCTTGCTCGTAGGACCAGAAACTGCATGTGATTCAACTCCATTTAGGAATGGGAAACAAACGCTAGCTCGCCTTACAAGAAACACACTCTGCTTTTGAGAAAAGAGCACTCTTCTACTCTACTGTGTTTCCTAAATGGCCAGAACAGTGAGCTTGCTCAAAACATAAGAACTGTGCTTCCTACACACACGGGCCATATCTAGTTCAACTCTGCTTAGGAAACTGACAAGAACAGTAGCTCCTCTTCAGTCCAATACACTGTACTTGCTGGGAACAGACGCATGTGCTATTTGCACTGTGTATGGCAATGGGAGCACAATAATGACTTTCCTTACCAGAAAACATTTCTTGCTCGTAGGACCAGAAACTGTCTGTGATTCAACTCCATTTAGGACTGGGAAACAAACGCGAGCTCACCTTACAAGATACACACTCTGCTTTAGAGAAAAGAGCACTCTTCTACTCTACTGTGTTTCCTGTAGGACCAGAACAGTGAGCTTGCTCAGAACAAATGAACTGTGCTTCCTAAACAAACGGGCCATATCTATTTCAACTCTGCTTAGGAAACTGACAAGAACAGCAGCTCCTCTTCAATCCGATACACTGTACTTGCTGAGAACAGACGCGAGTGCTATGTGCACTGTGTATGGCAATTGGTGCACAATAGTGACTCGTCTTACCAGAAAACAACTCTTGGTCGTAGGACCAGAAACTGCATGTGATTCAACTCCATTTAGGACTGGGAAACAAACACTAGCTCACCTTAGAAGAAACACACTCTGCTTTTGAGAAAAGAGCACTCATCTACTCTACTGTGTTTCCTATGGGGTCCGAACAGTGAGCTTGCTCAGAACAAACGAACTGTGCTTCCTACACACACGGCCATATCTAGTTCAATTCTGCTTAGAAACCTGACAAGAACAGTAGATCCTCTTCAGTCCAATACACTGTACTTGCTGGGAACAGACGCGAGTGCTATTTGCACAGTGTATGGGAATGGGAGCTCAATGTGACTTTCCTTACCAGAAAACAACTCTTGTTCGTAGGACCAGAAACTGCATGTGATTCAACTCCATTTAGGACTAGGAAACAAACGCTAGCTTGCCTTACAAGAAACACACTCTGCTTTTGAGAAAAGAGCACTCTTCTACTCTACTGTGTTTCCTATAGGGCCAGAACAGTGAGCTTGCTTAGAACATAAGAACTGTGCTTCCTACACACACGGGCCATATCTAGTTCAACTCTGCTTAGGAAACTGACAAGAACAGTAGCTCCTCTTCAGTCCGATACACTGTAGTTGCTGGGAACAGAGGCGAGTGCTATTTGCACTGTGTATGGCAATGGGAGCGCAATAGTGACTTTCCTTACCAGAAAACAACTCTTGCTCGTAGGACCAGAAACTGCATGTGATTCAACTCCATTTAGGAATGGGAAACAAACGCTAGCTCGCCTTACAAGAAACACACTCTGCTTTTGAGAAAAGAGCACTCTTCTACTCTACTGTGTTTCCTATAGGGTCCGAACAGTGAGCTTGCTCAGAACAAACGATCTGTGCTTCCTACACACACGGCCATATCTAGTTGAAGTCTGCTTAGGAACCTGAGAAGAACAGTAGATCCTCTTCAGTTCAATACACTGTACTTGCTGGGAAGAGACGCCAGTGCTATTTGTCCTGTGTATGGCAATGGCAGCGCAATAGTGACTCTTCTTACCATAAAACAACTCTTGCTCGTAGGACCAGAAACTGCATGTGATTCAACTCCATATAGGACTGGGAAACAAACACTAGTTCGCCTTACAAGAAATACACTCTGCTTTAGAGAAAAGAGAACTCTTCTACTCTACTGTGTTTCCAATGGGGTCCAAACAGTGAGCTTGCAAAGAACAAAAGAACTGTGCTTCCTACACACACGGGCCATATCTAGTTCAACTCTGCTTAGGAAACTGACAAGAACAGTAGCTCCTCTTCAGTCCAATACACTGTACTTGCTGGGAACAGACGCATGAGCTATTTGCACTGTATATGGCAATGGGAGCACAATAATGACTTTCCTTACCAGTAAACATTTCTTGCTCATAGGACCAGAAACTGTCTGTGATTCAACTCCATTTAGGACTGGGAAACAAACGCGAGCTCGCCTTACAAGAAACACACTCAGCTTTAGAGAAAAGAGCACTCTTCTACTCTACTGTGTTTCCTGTAGGAGCAGAACAGTGAGCTTGCTCAGAACAAATGAACTGTGCTTCCTAAACACACGGGCCATATCTATTTCAACTCTGCTTAGGAAACTGACAAGAACAGTAGCTCCTCTTCAATCCGATACACTGTACTTGCTGAGAACAGACGCGAGTGCTATGTGCACTGTGTATAGCAATTGGTGCACAATAGTGACTCGTCTTACCAGAAAACAACTCTTGGTCGTAGGACCAGAAACTGCATGTGATTCAACTCCATTTAGGACTGGGAAACAAACACTAGCTCACCTTAGAAGAAACACACTCTGCTTTTGAGAAAAGAGCACTCATCTACTCTACTGTGTTTCCTAAGGGGTCCGAACAGTGAGCTTGCTCAGAACAAACGAACTGTGCTTCCTACACACACAGCCATATCTAGTTCAAGTCTGCTTAGAAACCTGACAAGAACAGTAGATCCTCTTCAGTCCAATACACTGTACTTGCTGGGAACAGACGCGAGTGCTATTTGCACAGTGTATGGCAATGGGAGCGCAATGTGACTTTCCTTACCAGAAAACAACTCTTGTTCGTAGGACCTGAAACTGCATGTGATTCAACTCCATTTAGGACTAGGAAACAAACGCTAGCTTCCCTTACAAGAAACACACTCTGCTTTTGAGAAAAGAGCACTCTTCTACTCTACTGTGTTTCCTATAGGGCCAGAACAGTGAGCTTGCTTAGAACATAAGAACTGTGCTTCCTACACACACGGGCCATATCTAGTTCAACTCTGCTTAGGAAACTGACAAGAACAGTAGCTCCTCTTCAGTCCGATACACTGTAGTTGCTGGGAACAGAGGCGAGTGCTATTTGCACTGTGTATGGCAATGGGAGCGCAATAGTGACTTTCCTTACCAGAAAACAACTCTTGCTCGTAGGACCAGAAACTGCATGTGATTCAACTCCATTTAGGAATGGGAAACAAACGCTAGCTCGCCTTACAAGAAACACACTCTGCTTTTGAGAAAAGAGCACTCTTCTACTCTACTGTGTTTCCTAAATGGCCAGAACAGTGAGCTTGCTCAGAACATAAGAACTGTGCTTCCTACACACACGGGCCATATCTAGTTCAACTCTGCTTAGGAAACTGACAAGAACAGTAGCTCCTCTTCACTCCAATACACTGTACTTGCTGGGAACAGACGCATGTGCTATTTGCACTGTGTATGGCAATGGGAGCACAATAATGATTTTCCTTACCAGAAAACATTTCTTGCTCGTAGGACCAGAAACTGTCTGTGATTCAACTCCATTTAGGACTGGGAAACAAACGCGAGCTCGCCTTACAAGATACACACTCTGCTTTAGAGAAAAGAGCACTCTTCTACTCTACTGTGTTTCCTGTAGGAACAGAACAGTGAGCTTGCTCAGAACAAATGAACTGTGCTTCCTAAACACACGGGCCATATCTATTTCAACTCTGCTTAGGAAACTGACAAGAACAGCAGCTCCTCTTCAATCCGATGCACTGTACTTGCTGAGAACAGACGCGAGTGCTATGTGCACTGTGTATGGCAATTGGTGCACAATAGTGACTCGTCTTACCAGAAAACAACTCTTGGTCGTAGGACCAGAAACTGCATGTGATTCAACTCCATTTAGGACTGGGAAACAAACACTAGCTCACCTTAGAAGAAACACACTCTGCTTTTGAGAAAAGAGCACTCATCTACTCTACTGTGTTTCCTATGGGGTCCGAACAGTGAGCTTGCTCAGAACAAACGAACTGTGCTTCCTACACACACGGCCATATCTAGTTCAAGTCTGCTTAGAAACCTGACAAGAACAGTAGATCCTCTTCAGTCCAATACACTGTACTTGCTGGGAACAGACGCGAGTGCTATTTGCACAGTGTATGGGAATGGGAGCGCAATGTGACTTTCCTTACCAGAAAACAACTCTTGTTCGTAGGACCAGAAACTGCATGTGATTCAACTCCATTTAGGACTAGGAAACAAACGCTAGCTTGCCTTACAAGAAACACACTCTGCTTTTGAGAAAAGAGCACTCTTCTACTCTACTGTGTTTCCTATAGGGCCAGAACAGTGAGCTTGCTTAGAACATAAGAACTGTGCTTCCTACACACACGGGCCATATCTAGTTCAACTCTGCTTAGGAAACTGACAAGAACAGTAGCTCCTCTTCAGTCCGATACACTGTAGTTGCTGGGAACAGAGGCGAGTGCTATTTGCACTGTGTATGGCAATGGGAGCGCAATAGTGACTTTCCTTACCAGAAAACAACTCTTGCTCGTAGGACCAGAAACTGCATGTGATTCAACTCCATTTAGGAATGGGAAACAAACGCTAGCTCGCCTTACAAGAAACACACTCTGCTTTTGAGAAAAGAGCACTCTTCTACTCTACTGTGTTTCCTAAATGGCCAGAACAGTGAGCTTGCTTAGAACATAAGAAATGTGCTTCCTACACACACGGGCCATATCTAGTTGAAGTCTGCTTAGGAACCTGAGAAGAACAGTAGATCCTCTTCAGTTCAATACACTGTACTTGCTGGGAAGAGACGCCAGTGCTATTTGTCCTGTGTATGGCAATGGCAGCGCAATAGTGACTCTTCTTACCATAAAACAACTCTTGCTCGTAGGACCAGAAACTGCATGTGATTCAACTCCATATAGGACTGGGAAACAAACACTAGTTCGCCTTACAAGAAATACACTCTGCTTTAGAGAAAAGAGAACTCTTCTACTCTACTGTGTTTCCAATGGGGTCCAAACAGTGAGCTTGCAAAGAACAAAAGAACTGTGCTTCCTACAAACACGGATCATATCTAGTTCAACTCTGCTTAGGAAACTGACAAGAACATTAGCACCTATCCAGTCCAATACACTGTACTTGCTGGGAACAGACGCGAGTGCTATTTGCACTGTGTATGGCAATGGGAGCGCAATGTGATTTTCCTTACCAGAAAAGAACTCTTGATCGTAGGACCTGAAACTGCATGTGATTCAACTCCATTTAGGACTAGGAAACAAACGCTAGCTCGCCTTACAAGAAACACACTCCGCTTTTGAGAAAAGAGCACTCTTCTTCTCTACTGTGTTTCCTATAGGGCCAGAACAGTGAGCTTGCTCAGAACATAAGAACTGTGCTTCCTACACACACGGGCCATATCTACTTCAACTCTGCTTAGGAAACTGACAAGAACAGTAGCTCCTTTTCAGTCCCATACACTGTACTTGCTGGGAACAGAGGCCAGTGCTATTTGTCCTGTATATGGCAATGGCAGTGCAATAGTGACTCTTCTTAACAGAAAACAACTCTTGCTGGTAGGACCAGAAACTACATGTGATTCAACTCCATTTAGGACTGGGAAACAAACACTAGTTCGCCTTAAAAGAAACACACTCTGCATTAGAGAAAAGAGCACTCTTCTACTCTACTGTGCTTCCTATAGGGCCAGAACAGTGAGCTTGCTCAAAAAAAAAAAAAACTGTGCTTCCTACACACAAGGGACATATCTAGTTCAACTCTGCTTAGGAAACTGACAAGAACAGTAGCTCCTCTTCAGTCCAATACACTTTACTTGCGGGGAACAGACGCGAGTGCTATTTTCACTGTGTATGGCAATTGGAGCACAATAGTGACTCGTCTTACCAGAAAACAACTCTTGCTCGTAGGACAAAAACTGCATGTGACCAACTCCATTTAGGACTGGGATACAAACGCTAGCTCGCCTTACAAGAAACACACTCTGCATTAGAGAAAAGAGCACTCTTCTACTCTACTGTGCTTCCTATAGGGCCAGAACAGTGAGCTTGCTCAAAAAAAAAAAAACTGTGCTTCCTACACACAAGGGACATATCTAGTTCAACTCTGCTTAGGAAACTGACAAGAACAGTAGCTCCTCTTCAGTCCAATACACTTTACTTGCGGGGAACAGACGCGAGTGCTATTTTCACTGTGTATGGCAATTGGAGCACAATAGTGACTCGTCTTACCAGAAAACAACTCTTGCTCGTAGGACAAAAACTGCATGTGACCAACTCCATTTAGGACTGGGATACAAACGCTAGCTCGCCTTACAAGAAACACACTCTGCTTTAGAGAAAAGAGCACTCTTCTACTCTACTGTGTTTCCTATAGGGCCAGAACAGTGAGCTTGCTCAGAACATAAGAACTGTGCTTCCTACACACACGGGCCATATCTAGTTCAACTCTGCTTAGGAACCTGACAAGAACAGTAGCTCCTCTTCAGTCCAATACACTGTACTTGCTGGGTACAGACGCATGTGCTATTTGCACTGTGTATGGCAATGGGAGCACAATAATGACTTTCCTTACCAGAAAATAATTCTTGCTCGTAGGACCAGAAACTGTCTGTGATTCAACTCCATTTAGGACTGGGAAACAAACGCGAGCTCGCCTTACAAGAAACACACTCTGCTTTAGAGAAAAGAGCACTCTTCTACTCTACTGTGTTTCCTGTAGGACCAGAACAGTGAGCTTGCTCAGAACATAATAACTGTGCTTCCTAAACACACGGGCCATATCTATTTCAACTCTGCTTAGGAAACTGACAAGAACAGCAGCTCCTCTTCAGTCCGATACACTGTACTTGCTGAGAACAGACGCGAGTGCTATGTGCACTGTGTGTGGCAATTGGAACACAATAGTGACTCGTCTTACCAGAAAACAACTCTTGCTCATAGGACCAAAAACTGCATGTGACTCAACTCCATTTAGGACTGGGAAACAAACTCTGGCTCACCTTACAAGAAACACACTCTGCTTTTGAGAAAAGAGCACTCATCTACTCTACTGTGTTTCCTATGGGGTCCGAACAGTGAGCTTGCTCAGAACAAACGAACTGTGCTTCCTACACACACGGCCATATCTAGTTGAAGTCTGCTTAGGAACCTGACGAGAACAGTAGATCCTCTTCAGTTCAATACACTGTACTTGCTGGGAAGAGACGCCAGTGCTATTTGTCCTGTGTATGGCAATGGCAGCGCAATAGTGACTCTTCTTACCATAAAACAACTCTTGCTCGTAGGACCAGAAACTGCATGTGATTCAACTCCATTTAGGACTGGGAAACAAACACTAGTTCGCCTTACAAGAAATACACTCTGCTTTAGAGAAAAGAGCACTCTTCTACTCTACTGTGTTTCCTATGGGGTCCAAACAGTGAGCTTGCAAAGAACAAAAGAACTGTGCTTCCTACAAACACGGATCATATCTAGTTCAACTCTGCTTAGGAAACTGACAAGAACATTAGCACCTATCCAGTCCAATACACTGAACTTGCTGGGAACAGACGCGAGTGCTATTTGCACTGTGTATGGCAATGGGAGCGCAATGTGACTTTCCTTACCAGAAAAGAACTCTTGATCGTAGGACCTGAAACTGCATGTGATTCAACTCCATTTAGGACTAGGAAACAAACGCTAGCTCGCCTTACAAGAAACACACTCTGCTTTTGAGAAAAGAGCACTCTTCTTCTCTACTGTGTTTCCTATAGGGCCAGAACAGTGAGCTTGCTCAGAACATAAGAACTGGGCTTCCTACACACACAGGCCATATCTACTTCAACTCTGCTTAGGAAACTGACAAGAACAGTAGCTCCTTTTCAGTCCCATACACTGTACTTGCTGGGAACAGACGCCAGTGCTATTTGTCCTGTATATGGCAATGGCAGTGCAATAGTGACTATTCTTACCAGAAAACAACTCTTACTGGTAGGACCAGAAACTACATGTGATTCAACTCCATTTAGGACTGGGAAACAAACACTAGTTCGCCTTACAAGAAACACACTCTGCATTAGAGAAAAGAGCACTCTTCTACTCTACTGTGCTTCCTATAGGGCCAGAACAGTGAGCTTGCTCAGAAAAAAAGAACTGTGCTTCCTACACACACGGGACATATCTAGTTCAACTCTGCTTAGGAACCTGACAAGAACAGTAGCTCCTCTTCAGTCCAATACACTTTACTAGCGGGGAACAGACGCGAGTGCTATTTTCACTGTGTATGGCAAATGGAGCACAATAGTGACTCGTCTTACCAGAAAACAACTCTTGCTCGTAGGACAAAAAACTGCA
This sequence comes from Peromyscus eremicus, assembly GCF_949786415.1. Taxonomy (NCBI): domain Eukaryota; kingdom Metazoa; phylum Chordata; class Mammalia; order Rodentia; family Cricetidae; genus Peromyscus; species Peromyscus eremicus. The sequence continues at coordinate 43,321 of NW_026735290.1, read as the reverse complement.
TGTGACCAACTCCATTTAGGACTGGGAAACAAACGCGAGCTCGCCTTACAAGAAACACACTCTGCTTTAGAGAAAAGAGCACTCTTCTACTCTACTGTGTTTCCTGTAGGACCAGAACAGTGAGTCTGCTCAGAACATAATAACTGTGCTTCCTAAACACACGGGCCATATCTATTTCAACTCTGCTTAGGAAACTGACAAGAACAGCAGCTCCTCTTCAGTCCGATACACTGTACTTGCTGAGAACAGACGCGAGTGCTATGTGCACTGTGTATGGCAATTGGAGCACAATAGTGACTCATCTTACCAGAAAACAACTCTTGCTCATAGGACCAAAAACTGCATGTGACACAACTCCATTTAGGACTGGGAAACAAACTCTAGCTCACCTTACAAGAAACACACTCTGCTTTTGAGAAAAGAGAACTCTTCTACTCTACTGTGTTTCCAATGGGGTCCAAACAGTGAGCTTGCAAAGAACAAAAGAACTGTGCTTCCTACAAACACGGATCATATCTATTTCAACTCTGCTTAGGAAACTGACAAGAACATTAGCACCTATCCAGTCCAATACACTGTACTTGCTGGGAACAGACGCGAGTGCTATTTGCACTGTGTATGGCAATGGGAGCGCAATGTGATTTTCCTTACCAGAAAAGAACTCTTGATCGTAGGACCTGAAACTGCATGTGATTCAACTCCATTTAGGACTAGGAAACAAACGCTAGCTCGCCTTACAAGAAACACACTCCGCTTTTGAGAAAAGAGCACTCTTCTTCTCTACTGTGTTTCCTATAGGGCCAGAACAGTGAGCTTGCTCAGAACATAAGAACTGTGCTTCCTACACACACGGGCATATCTACTTCAACTCTGCTTAGGAAACTGACAAGAACAGTAGCTCCTTTTCAGTCCCATACACTGTACTTGCTGGGAACAGAGGCCAGTGCTATTTGTCCTGTATATGGCAATGGCAGTGCAATAGTGACTCTTCTTAACAGAAAACAACTCTTGCTGGTAGGACCAGAAACTACATGTGATTCAACTCCATTTAGGACTGGGAAACAAACACTAGTTCGCCTTAAAAGAAACACACTCTGCATTAGAGAAAAGAGCACTCTTCTACTCTACTGTGCTTCCTATAGGGCCAGAACAGTGAGCTTGCTCAGAAAAAAAAAAACTGTGCTTCCTACACACAAGGGACATATCTAGTTCAACTCTGCTTAGGAAACTGACAAGAACAGTAGCTCCTCTTCAGTCCAATACACTTTACTTGCGGGGAACAGACGCGAGTGCTATTTTCACTGTGTATGGCAATTGGAGCACAATAGTGACTCGTCTTACCAGAAAACAACTCTTGCTCGTAGGACAAAAACTGCATGTGACCAACTCCATTTAGGACTGGGAAACAAACGCTAGCTCGCCTTACAAGAAACACACTCTGCTTTAGAGAAAAGAGCACTCTTCTACTCTACTGTGTTTCCTATAGGGCCAGAACAGTGAGCTTGCTCAGAACATAAGAACTGTGCTTCCTACACACACGGGCCATATCTAGTTCAACTCTGCTTAGGAACCTGACAAGAACAGTAGCTCCTCTTCAGTCCAATACACTGTACTTGCTGGGAACAGACGCATGTGCTATTTGCACTGTGTATGGCAATGGGAGCACAATAATGACTTTCCTTACCAGAAAATATTTCTTGCTCGTAGGACCAGAAACTGTCTGTGATTCAACTCCATTTAGGACTGGGAAACAAACGCGAGCTCGCCTTACAAGAAACACACTCTGCTTTAGAGAAAAGAGCACTCTTCTACTCTACTGTGTTTCCTGTAGGACCAGAACAGTGAGCTTGCTCAGAACATAATAACTGTGCTTCCTAAACACACGGGCCATATCTATTTCAACTCTGCTTAGGAAACTGACAAGAACAGCAGCTCCTCTTCAGTCCGATACACTGTACTTGCTGAGAACAGACGCGAGTGCTATGTGCACTGTGTATGGCAATTGGAGCACAATAGTGACTCATCTTACCAGAAAACAACTCTTGCTCATAGGACCAAAAACTGCATGTGACACAACTCCATTTAGGACTGGGAAACAAACTCTAGCTCACCTTACAAGAAACACACTCTGCTTTTGAGAAAAGAGAACTCTTCTACTCTACTGTGTTTCCAATGGGGTCCAAACAGTGAGCTTGCAAAGAACAAAAGAACTGTGCTTCCTACAAACACGGATCATATCTATTTCAACTCTGCTTAGGAAACTGACAAGAACATTAGCACCTATCCAGTCCAATACACTGTACTTGCTGGGAACAGACGCGAGTGCTATTTGCACTGTGTATGGCAATGGGAGCGCAATGTGATTTTCCTTACCAGAAAAGAACTCTTGATCGTAGGACCTGAAACTGCATGTGATTCAACTCCATTTAGGACTAGGAAACAAACGCTAGCTCGCCTTACAAGAAACACACTCCGCTTTTGAGAAAAGAGCACTCTTCTTCTCTACTGTGTTTCCTATAGGGCCAGAACAGTGAGCTTGCTCAGAACATAAGAACTGTGCTTCCTACACACACGGGCATATCTACTTCAACTCTGCTTAGGAAACTGACAAGAACAGTAGCTCCTTTTCAGTCCCATACACTGTACTTGCTGGGAACAGAGGCCAGTGCTATTTGTCCTGTATATGGCAATGGCAGTGCAATAGTGACTCTTCTTAACAGAAAACAACTCTTGCTGGTAGGACCAGAAACTACATGTGATTCAACTCCATTTAGGACTGGGAAACAAACACTAGTTCGCCTTAAAAGAAACACACTCTGCATTAGAGAAAAGAGCACTCTTCTACTCTACTGTGCTTCCTATAGGGCCAGAACAGTGAGCTTGCTCAGAAAAAAAAAAACTGTGCTTCCTACACACAAGGGACATATCTAGTTCAACTCTGCTTAGGAAACTGACAAGAACAGTAGCTCCTCTTCAGTCCAATACACTTTACTTGCGGGGAACAGACGCGAGTGCTATTTTCACTGTGTATGGCAATTGGAGCACAATAGTGACTCGTCTTACCAGAAAACAACTCTTGCTCGTAGGACAAAAACTGCATGTGACCAACTCCATTTAGGACTGGGATACAAACGCTAGCTCGCCTTACAAGAAACACACTCTGCTTTAGAGAAAAGAGCACTCTTCTACTCTACTGTGTTTCCTATAGGGCCAGAACAGTGAGCTTGCTCAGAACATAAGAACTGTGCTTCCTACACACACGGGCCATATCTAGTTCAACTCTGCTTAGGAACCTGACAAGAACAGTAGCTCCTCTTCAGTCCAATACACTGTACTTGCTGGGAACAGACGCATGTGCTATTTGCACTGTGTATGGCAATGGGAGCACAATAATGACTTTCCTTACCAGAAAATATTTCTTGCTCGTAGGACCAGAAACTGTCTGTGATTCAACTCCATTTAGGACTGGGAAACAAACGCGAGCTCGCCTTACAAGAAACACACTCTGCTTTAGAGAAAAGAGCACTCTTCTACTCTACTGTGTTTCCTGTAGGACCAGAACAGTGAGCTTGCTCAGAACATAATAACTGTGCTTCCTAAACACACGGGCCATATCTATTTCAACTCTGCTTAGGAAACTGACAAGAACAGCAGCTCCTCTTCAGTCCGATACACTGTCCTTGCTGAGAACAGACGCGAGTGCTATGTGCACTGTGTGTTGCAATTGGAACACAATAGTGACTCGTCTTACCAGAAAACAACTCTTGCTCATAGGACCAAAAACTGCATGTGACTCAACTCCATTTAGGACTGGGAAACAAACTCTGGCTCACCTTACAAGAAACACACTCTGCTTTTGAGAAAAGAGCACTCATCTACTCTACTGTGTTTCCTATGGGGTCCGAACAGTGAGCTTGCTCAGAACAAACGAACTGTGCTTCCTACACACACGGCCATATCTAGTTGAAGTCTGCTTAGGAACCTGACAAGAACAGTAGATCCTCTTCAGTTCAATACACTGTACTTGCTGGGAAGAGACGCCAGTGCTATTTGTCCTGTGTATGGCAATGGCAGCGCAATAGTGACTCTTCTTACCATAAAACAACTCCTGCTCGTAGGACCAGAAACTGCATGTGATTCAACTCCATTTAGGACTGGGAAACAAACACTAGTTCGCCTTACAAGAAATACACTCTGCTTTAGAGAAAAGAGCACTCTTATACTCTACTGTGTTTCCTATGGGGTCCAAACAGTGAGCTTGCAAAGAACAAAAGAACTGTGCTTCCTACAAACACGGATCATATCTAGTTCAACTCTGCTTAGGAAACTGACAAGAACATTAGCACCTATCCAGTCCAATACACTGTACTTGCTGGGAACAGACGCGAGTGCTATTTGCACTGTGTATGGCAATGGGAGCGCAATGTGACTTTCCTTACCAGAAAAGAACTCTTGATCGTAGGACCTGAAACTGCATGTGATTCAACTCCATTTAGGACTAGGAAACAAACGCTAGCTCGCCTTACAAGAAACACACTCCGCTTTTGAGAAAAGAGCACTCTTCTTCTCTACTGTGTTTCCTATAGGGCCAGAACAGTGAGCTTGCTCAGAACATAAGAACTGGGCTTCCTACACACACAGGCCATATCTACTTCAACTCTGCTTAGGAAACTGACAAGAACAGTAGCTCCTTTTCAGTCCCATACACTGTACTTGCTGGGAACAGACGCCAGTGCTATTTGTCCTGTATATGGCAATGGCAGTGCAATAGTGACTCTTCTTACCAGAAAACAACTCTTGCTGGTAGGACCAGAAACTACATGTGATTCAACTCCATTTAGGACTGGGAAAAAAACACTAGTTCGCCTTACAAGAAACACACTCTGCATTAGAGAAAAGAGCACTCTTCTACTCTACTGTGCTTCCTATAGGGCCAGAACAGTGAGCTTGCTCAGAAAAAAAGAACTGTGCTTCCTACACACACGGGACATATCTAGTTCAACTCTGCTTAGGAACCTGACAAGAACAGTAGCTCCTCTTCAGTCCAATACACTTTACTTGCGGGGAACAGACGCGAGTGCTATTTTCACTGTGTATGGCAATTGGAGCACAATAGTGACTCGTCTTACCAGAAAACAACTCTTGCTCGTAGGACAAAAAACTGCATGTGACCAACTCCATTTAGGACTGGGAAACAAACGCGAGCTCGCCTTACAAGAAACACACTCTGCTTTAGAGAAAAGAGCACTCTTCTACTCTACTGTGTTTCCTGTAGGACCAGAACAGTGAGCTTGCTCAGAACATAATAACTGTGCTTCCTAAACACACGGGCCATATCTATTTCAACTCTGCTTAGGAAACTGACAAGAACAGCAGCTTCTCTTCAGTCCGATACACTGTACTTGCTGAGAACAGAAGCGAGTGCTATTTGCACTGTGTATGGCAATTGGAGCACAATAGTGACTCATCTTACCAGAAAACAACTCTTGCTCATAGGACCAAAAACTGCATGTGACTCAACTCCATTTAGGACTGGGAAACAAACTCTAGCTCACCTTACAAGAAACACACTCTGCTTTTGAGAAAAGAGCACTCTTCTACTCTACTGTGTTTCCTATAGGGCCAGAACAGTTAGCTTGCTCAGAACAAATGAACTGTGCTTCCTAGATACACGGGCCATATCTAGTTCAACTCTGCTTAGGAAACTGAGAAGAACAGTAGCTCCTCATCAGTCCGATACACTGTACTTGCTGGGAACAGACGCATGTGCTATTTGCACTGTGTATGGCAATGGGAGCACAATAGTGACTTTCCTTACCAGAAAACATCTCTTGGTCGTAGGACCAGAAACTGCATGTGATTCAACTCCATTTAGGACTAGGAAACAAGCGCTAGCTTGCCTTACAAGAAACACACTCTGCTTTTGAGAAAAGAGCACTCTTCTACTCTACTGTGTTTCCTATAGGGCCAGAACAGTGAGCTTGCTTAGAACATAAGAACTGTGCTTCCTACACACATGGGCCATATCTAGTTCAACTCTGCTTAGGAAACTCACAAGAACAGTAGCTCCTCTTCAGTCCGATACACTGTATTTGCAGGGAACAGACGCGATTGCTATTTGCATTGTGTATGGCAATGGAAGCTCAATAGTTACTTTCCTTACCAGAAAACAACTCTTGCTCGTAGGAACAGAAACTGCATGGGATTCAACTCTATTTAGGACTGGGAAACAAACGCTAGCTCGCCTTACAAGAAACACACTCTGCTTTTGAGAAAAGAGCACAATTCTACTCTACTGTGTTTCCTATGGGGTCCGAACAGAGAGCTTGCTCAGAACAAAAGAACTGTGCTTCCTACACACATGGCCATATCTAGTTCAATTCTGCTTAGGAACCTGACAAGAACAGTAGATCCTCTTCAGTCCAATACACTGTACTCCTGGGAACAGACAACAGTGCTATTGTCCTGTGTATGGCAATGGCAGCACAATAGTGACTCTTCTTACCATAAAACAACTCTTGCTCGTAGGACCAGAAACTGCATGTGATTCAACTCCATTTAGGACTGGGAAACAAACGCTAGCTCTCCTTACAAGAAACACACTCTGCTTTAGAGAAAAGAGCACTCTTCTACTCTACTGTGTTTCCTATAGGGCCAGAACAGTGAGCTTGCTCAGAACAAAAGAACCGTGCTTCCTACACACACGGACCATATCTAGTTCAGCTCTGCTTAAAAAAATGACAAGAACAGTAGCTCCTCTTCAGTCCAATACACTGTACTTGCTGGGAACAGACACCAGTGCTATTTGTCCTGTGTAGGGCAATGGCAGCGCAATAATGACTCTTCTTACCAGAAAACAACTCTTGCTCATAGGACCAGAATCTGCATGGGATTCAACTCCATTTAGGACTGGGAAACAAACGCTAGCTCGCCTTACAAGAAACACACTCTGCTTTTGAGAAAAGAGCACTCTTCTACTCTACTGAGTTTCCTATGGGGTCCGAACAGAGAGCTTGCTCAGAACAAAAGAACTGTGCTTCCTACACACACGGCCATATCTAGTTCAAGTCTGCTTAGGAACCTGACAAGAACAGTAGATCCTCTTCAGTCCAATACACTATACTTGCTGGGAACAGACGCCAGTGCTATTTGTCCTGTGTATGGCAATGGCAGCGCAATAATGACAATTCTTACCCTAAAACAACTCTTGCTCATAGGACAAGAAACTGCATGTGATTCAACTCCATTTAGGACTGGGAAACAAACGCTAGCTCGCCTTACAAGAAACACAATCTGATTTAGAGAAAAGAGCACTCTTCTACTCTACTGTGTTTCCTATAGGGCCAGAACAGTGAGCTTGCTCAGAAAAAAAGAACTGTGCTTCCTACACACGGGCCATATCTAGTTCAACTCTGCTTAGGAAACTGACAAGAACAGTAGCTCCTCTTCAGTCCAATACACTGTACTTCCTGGGAACAGACGCGAGTGCTATTTGCACTGTGTGTGGTTATTGGAGCACAATAGTGACTCGTCTTACCAGAAAACAACTGTTGCTCGTAGGACAAAAAACTGCATGTGACTCAACTCCATTTAGGACTGGGAAACAAACGCTAGCTCACCTTCCAAGAAACACACTCTGCTTTTGAGAAAAGAGCACTCTTCTACTCTACTGTGTTTCCTATGGGTTCCGAACAGTGAGCTTGCTCAGAACAAAAAAACTGTGCTTCCTACACACACGGCCATGTCTAGTTCAAGTCTGCTTAGGAACCTGACAAGAACAGTAGATACTCTTCCATCCAATACACTGTACTTGCTGGGAAAACACGCCAGTGTTATTTGTCCTCTGTATGGCAAAGGCAGCGCAATAGTGACTCTTCGTACCAGAAAACAACTCTTGCTCGTAGGACCAAAAACTGCATGTGTCTCAACTCCATTTAGGACTTAAACAAACGCGAGCTCACCTTACAAGAAACACACTCTGCTTTAGAGAAAAGAGCACTCTTCTACTCTACTGTGTTTCCTATGGGGTCCAAACATTGAGCTTTCTCAAAACAAAAGAACTGTGCTTCTTTAACAAGGGGCATATCTACTTCAACTCTGCTTAGGATACTGACAAGAACAGTAGCTCCTCTTCAGTCCGATACACTGTACTTGCTGGGAACAGACGCGAGTGCTATTTGCACTGTGTATGGCAATGGGAGCACAATAGTGACTTCCTTACCAGAAACCAACTCTTGCTCGTAGGACCAGAAACTGCATGTGATTCAACTCCATTTAGGACTGGGAAACAAACGCTAGCTCGCCTTACAAGAAACACACTCTGCTTTTGAGAAAAGAGCACTCTTCTACTCTACTGTGTTTCCTATAGGGCCAGAACAGTGAGCTTGCTGAGAACAAAAGAACTGTGCTTCCTACACACATGGACCATATCTAGTTCAACTCTGCTTAGGAACCTGACAAGAACAGTAGCTCCTAATCAGTCCGAGACACTGTACTTGCTGGGAACAGACGCGATTGCTATTTGCACTGTATATGGCATTTGGAGCGCAACAGTGACTCTTCTTACCAGAAAACAACTCTTGCTAGTAGGACCAAAAACTGCATGTGACTCAACTCCATTTAGGACTGGGAAAAAAACGCTAGCTTGCCTTACAAGAAACACAATCTGATTTAGAGAAAAGAGCACTCTTCTACTCTACTGTGTTTCCTAAAGGGCCAGAACAGTGAGCTTGCTCAGAACAAAAGAACTGTGCTTCCTACACACGGGCCATATCTAGTTCAACTCTGCTTAGGAAACTGACAAGAACAGTAGCTCCTCTTCAGTCCAATACACTGTACTTCCTGGGATCAGACGCGAGTGCTATTTGCACTGTGTATGGCAATGGGAGCACAATAGTGACTTTCCTTACTAGAAAACAACTCTTGCACATAGGACCGGAAACTGCCTGTGATTGAACTCAATTTTGGACTAGGAAACAAACTCTAGCTCGCCTTACATGAAACACACTCTGCTTTTGAGAAAAGAGCACTCTTCTACTCTACTGTGTTTCCTGTGAGGTCCGAACAGTGAGCTTGCTCAGAACAAAAAAAACGTGCTTCCTACACACACCGCCATACCTAGTTCAATTCTGCTTAGGAACCTGACAAGAACAGTAGATCCTCTTCAGTCCAATACACTGTACTGCTGGGAACAGACAACAGTGCTATTTGTCCTGTGTATGGCAATGGCAGCGCAATAGTGACTCTTCTTACCATAAAACAACTCTTGCTCGTAGGACCAGAAACTGCATGTGATTCAACTCCGTTTAGGACTGGGAAACAAACGCTAGCTTGGCTCGTCTTCCAAGAAACACACTCTGCTTTTGAGAAAAGAGCACTCTTCTACTCTACTGTGTTTCCAATGGGGTCCAAACAGTGAGCTTGCTCAGAACAAAAGAACATGGAACATATCTAGTTCAACTGTGCTGAGGAAACTGACAAGAACAGTAGATCCTCTTCAGTCCAATACACTGTACATGCTGAGAACAGACGCCAGTGCTATTTGCCCTGTGTATGACAATGGGAGCACAATAGTGACTCTTCTTACCAGAAAACAACTTTTGCTCACAGTACCAGGAACTGCATGTGATTCAACTCCATTTAGGACTGGGAAACAAACGCTAGGTCGCCTTACAAGAAAAACACTCTGCTTTTGAGAAAAGAGCACTCTTCTACTCTACTGTGTTTCCTATGGGGTCCAACAGTGAGCTTGCTCAGAACAAAAGAACTGTGCTTCCTACACACACGGGCCATATCTAGTTCAACTCTGCTGAGGAAACTGACAAAAACAGTAGCTCCTAATCAGTCCAATACACTGTACTTGAAGGGAACAGACGCGAGTACTATTTGCACTGTGTATGGCATTTGGAGCGCAATAGTGACTCTTCTTACCAGAAAACAACTCTTGCTCATAGGACCAAAAACTGCATGTGACTCAACTCCATTTAGGACTGGGAAACAAACGCGAGCTCACCTTACAAGAAAAACACTCTGCTTTAGAGAAAAGAGCACTCTTCTACTCTACTGTGTTTCCTATGGGGTCCAAACAGTGAGCTTGCTCAGAACAAAAGAACTGTGCTTCCTACACACACGGGCCATATCTCGTTCAACTCTGCTTAGGAAACTGACAAGAACAGTAGCTCCTCTTCAGTCCATTACACTGTAATTGCTGGGAACAGACGCGAGTGCTATTTGCACTGTGTATGGCAATGGGAGCACAATAGTGACTTCCTTACCAGAAAACAACTCTTGCTCGTAGGACCAGAAACTGCATGTGATTCAACTCCATTTAGGACTGGGAAACAAACGCTAGCTCGCCTTACAAGAAACACACTCTGCTTTTGAGAAAAGAGCACTCTTCTACTCTACTGTGTTTCCTATAGGGCCAGAACAGTGAGCTTGCTGAGAACAAAAGAACTGTGCATCCTACACACACGGCCATGTCTAGTTCAAGTCTGCTTAGGAACCTGACAAGAACAGTAGATCCTCTTCCATCCAATACACTGTACTTGCTGGGAAAACACGCCAGTGTTATTTGTCCTCTGTATGGCAAAGGCAGCGCAATAGTGACTCTTCGTACCAGAAAACAACTCTTGCTCATAGGACCAAAAACTGCATGTGATTCAACTCCATTTAGGACTGGGAAACAAACGCTAGCTCACCTTACAAGAAACACACTCTGCTTTAGAGAAAAGAGCTCTCTTCTACTCTACTGTGTTTCCTATGGGGTCCAAACATTGAGCTTTCTCAGAACAAAAGAACTGTGCTTCTTTAACAAGGGGCATATCTAGTTCAACTCTGCTTAGGATACTGACAAGAACAGTAGCTCCTCTTCAGTCCGATACACTGTACTTGCTGGGAACAGACGCGAGTGCTATTTGCACTGTATATGGCAATGGGAGCACAATAGTGACTTCCTTACCAGAAACCAACTCTTGCTCGTAGGACCAGAAACTGCATGTGATTCAACTCCATTTAGGACTGGGAAACAAACGCTAGCTCGCCTTACAAGAAACACACTCTGCTTTTGAGAAAAGAGCACTCTTCTACTCTACTGTGTTTCCTATAGGGCCAGAACAGTGAGCTTGCTGAGAACAAAAGAACTGTGCTTCCTACACACATGGACCATATCTAGTTCAACTCTGCTTAGGAACATGACAAGAACAGTAGCTCCTATTCAGTCTGAGACACTGTACTTGCTGGGAACAGACGCGATTGCTATTTGCACTGCATATGGCATTTGGAGCGCAACAGTGACTCTTCTTACCAGAAAACAACTCTTGCTAGTAGGACCAAAAACTGCATGTGACTCAACTCCATTTAGGACTGGGAAAAAAACGCTAGCTTGCCTTACAAGAAACACAATCTGATTTAGAGAAAAGAGCACTCTTCTACTCTACTGTGTTTCCTAAAGGGCCAGAACAGTGAGCTTGCTCAGAACAAAAGAACTGTGCTTCCTACACACGGGCCATATCTAGTTCAACTCTGCTTAGGAAACTGACAAGAACAGTAGCTCCTCTTCAGTCCAATACACTGTACTTCCTGGGATCAGACGCGAGTGCTATTTGCACTGTGTATGGCAATGGGAGCACAATAGTGACTCGTCTTACCAGAAAACAACTCTTGCTCGTAGGACAAAAAACTGCATGTGACTCAACTCCATTTAGGACTGGGAAACAAACGCTAGCTCGCCTTCCAAGAAACACACTCTGCTTTTGAGAAAAGAGCACTCTTCTACTCTACTGTTTCCTATGTGTTCCGAACAGTGAGCTTGCTCAGAACAAAAAAACTGTGCTTCCTACAAACACGGCCATATCTAGTTCAAGTCTGCTTAGGAACCTGACAAGAACTGTAGATCCTCTAGAGTCCGATACACTGTACTTGCTGGGAACAGACGCAAGTGCTATTTGCACTGTGTATGGCAATGGCAGCGCAATAGTGACTCTTCTTACCATAAAACAACTCTTGCTCGTAGGACCAGAAACTGCATGTGATTCAACTCCATTTAGGACTGGGAAACAAACGCTAGCTCGCCTTACAAGAAACACATTCTGCTTTAGAGAAAAGAGCACTCTGCTACACTACTGTGTTTCCTATGGGGTCCAAACAGTGAGCTTGATCAGAACAAAAGAACTGTGCTTCCTACACGGGAAATATCAAGCTCAACTCTGCTTAGGAAACTGACAAGAACAGTAGCTCCTATTCAGTCCAATACACTATAATTGCTGGGAACAGATGCGAGAGCTATTTGCACTGTGTATGGCATTGGAGCACAATAGTGACTCTTCTTACCAGAAAACAACTCTTGCTCGTAGGACCAAAAACTGCCTGAGACTCAACTCCATTTAGGACTGGGAAACAAACGCGAGCTTGCCTTACAAGAAACACACTCTGCTTTAGAGAAAAGAGCACTCTTCTACTACTGTGTTTCCTATGGCGTCCGAACAGTGAGCTTGCTCAGAACAAAAAAACTGTGCTTCCTACACACACGGCCATATCTAGTTCAAATCTGCTTAGGAACCTGACAAGTACAGTAGATCCTCTTCCGTCCAATACACTGTACTTGCTGCGAAAAGACGCCAGTGCTATTTGTCCTGTGTATGGCAATGGCAGCGCAATAGTGACTCTTCTTACCAGAAAACAACTCTTGTTTGTAGGACCAGAAACTGCATGTGATTCAACTCCATTTAGGACTGGGAAACAAACGCTAGCTCGCCTTACAAGAAACACACTCTGCTTTTGAGAAAAGAGCACTCTTCTACTCTACTGTGTTTCCTATAGGGCCAGAACAGTGAGCTTGTTGAGAACAAAAGAACTGTGCTTCCTACACACATGGACCATATCTAGTTCAACTCTGCTTAGGAACCTGACAAGAATAGTAGCTCCTATGCAGTCCGATACACTGTACTTGCTGGGAACAGACGGGATTGCTATTTGCACTGTATATGGCATTTGGAGCGCAACAGTGACTCTTCTTACCAGAAAACAACTCTTGCTCATAGTACCAGAAATTGCATGTGATTCAACTCCATTTAGGACTGGGAAACAAACGCTAGCTCGGCTCGCCTTATAAGAAACACACTCTGCTTTTGAGAAAAGAGCACTCTTCTACTCTACTGTGTTTCCAATGGGGTCCAAACAGTGAGCTTTCTCAGAACAAAAGAACTGTGCTTCCTACACACGGCCATATCAAATCAACTCTACTTAGGAAACTGACAAGAACAGTAGCTCCTATTCAGTCCAATACACTGTACTTGCTGGGAACAGACGCGAGTGCTATTTGCACTGTGTATGGCAATATGAGCACAATAGTGATTTTCCTTACCAGAAAACAACTCTTGCTCATTGGACCGGAAACTGGTTGTGATTGAACTCCATTTAGGACTAGGAAACAAACGCTAGCTCGCCTTACAAGAAACACACTCTGCTTTTGAGAAAAGAGCACTCTTCTACTCTACTGTGTTTCCTATGAGGTCCGAACAGTGAGCTTGCTCAGAACAAAAAAACCGTGCTTCCTACACACACCACCATACCTAGGTCAATTCTGCTTAGGAACCTGACAAGAACAGTAGATCCTATTCAGTCCAATACACTGTACTGCTGGGAACAGACAACAGTGCTATTTGTCCTGTGTATGGCAATGGCAGCGCAATAGTGACTCTTCTTACCAGAAAAAAACTCTTGGTCGTAGGACGAGAAACTGCATGGGATTCAACTCCATTTAGGACTGGGAAACAAACGCTAGCTCGCCTTACAAGAAACACACTCTGCTTTTGAGAAAAGAGCACTCTTCTACTTTACAGTGTTTCCTATGGGGTCTAAACAGTGAGCTTGCTCAGAACAAAACAACTGTGCTTCCTACACACACGGACCATATCTAGTTCAACTCTGCTTAGGAACCTGACAAGAACAGTAGATCCTCTTCAGACCAATACACTGTACTTGCTCGGAACAGACGTGAGTGCTATTTGCACTGTGTATGGCAATTGGAGCACAATAGTGACTCGTCTTACCAAAAAACAACTCTTGCTTGTAGGACAAAAAACTGCATGTGACTCAACTCCATTTAGGACTGGGAAACAAACGCGACCTCGCCTTACAAGAAACACACTCTGCTTTAGAGAAAAGAGCACTCTTCTACTCTACTGTGTTTCCTGTAGGGCCAGAACAGTGAGGTTGCTCAGAACAAAAGAACTGTGCTTCCTACACACATGGCCATATCTAGTTCAATTCTGATAAGGAACCTGACAAGAACAGTAGATCCTCTTCAGTCCAATACACTGTACTTGCTGGGAACATACGCCAGTGCTATTTGTCCTGTGCATGGCAATGGCAGCGCAATAGTGACTATTCTTACCATAAAACAACTCTTGCTCGTAGGACCAGAAACTGCATGTGATTCAACTCCATTTAGGACTGGGAAACAAACTCTAGCTCGCCTTAAAGAAACACACTCTGCTTTAGAGAAAAGAGCACTCTTCTACTCTACTGTGTTTCCTATAGGGCCAGAACAGTGAGCTTGCTCAGAACAAAACAACTGTTCTTCCTACACACACGGCCATATCTAGTTCAACTCTGATTAGGAACCTGACAAGAACAGTAGATCCTCTTCAGTCCAATACAATGTACATGCTGGGAATAGACGCCAGTGCTATTTGCCCTGTGAATGACAATGAGAGCACAATAGTGACTCTTCTTACCAGAAAACAACTCTTGCTCCTAGGACCAGAAACTGCATGTGATTCAACTCCATTTAGGACTGGGAAACAAACGCTAGCTCGGCTCGTCTTCCAAGAAACACACTCTGCTTTTGAGAAAAGAGCACTCTTCTACTCTACTGTGTTTCCTATGGGGTCCAAACAGTGAGCTTGCTCAGAACAAAAGAACTGTGCTTCTTACACACACGGGCCATATCTAGTTCAACTCTGCTTAGGAGACTGACAAACAGTAGCTCCTCTTCAGTCCAATACACTGTACTTGCTTGGAACAGACGCGAGTGCTATTTGCCCTGAGTATGGCAATTGGAGCACAATAGTGACTCGTCTTACCAGAAAACAACTCTTGCTCGTAGGACAAAAAACTGCATGTGATTCCACTCCATTTAGGACTGGGAAACAAACGCTAGCTCGCCTTAAAAGAAACACACTGTGCTTTAGAGAAAAGAGCACTCTTCTACTCTACTGTATTTCCTATGGGGTCCAAACAGTGAGCTTGCTCAGAACAAAAGAACTGTGCTTCCTACACACACGGGCCATATCTAGTTCAACTCTGCTTAGGAAACTGACAAGAACAGTAGCTCCTCTTCAGTCCAATACACTGTACTTGCTCAGAACAGACGCGAGTGCTATTTGCACTGTGTATGGCAATTGGAGCACAATAGTGACTCGTCTTACCAGAAAACAACTCTTGCTCGTAGGACCAGAAACTGCATGTGATTCAACTCCATTTAGGACTGGGAAACAAACGCTAGCTCGCCTTACAAGAAACACAATCTGCTTTAGAGAAAAGAGCACTCTGCTACTCTACTGTGTTTCCTATGGGGTCCAAACAGTGAGCTTGATCAGAACAAACGAACTGTGCTTCCTACACGGGAAATATCAAGCTCAACTCTGGTTAGGAAACTGACAAGAACAGTAGATCCTCTTCCGTCCAATACACTGTACTTGCTGCAAAAAGACGCCAGTGCTATTTGTCCTGTGTATGGCAATGGCAGCGCAATAGTGACTCTTCTTACCAGAAAACAAATCTTGTTTGTAGGACCAGAAACTGCATGTGATTCAACTCCATACTGGACTGGGAAACAAACGCTAGCTCGCCTTACAAGAAACACACTCTGCTTTTGAGAAAAGAGCACTCTTCTACTCTACTATGTTTCCTATAGGGCCAGAACAGTGAGCTTGCTCAGAACAAAAGAACTGTGCTTCCTACACACACGGCCATATCTAGTTCAACTCTGCTTAGGAACCTGTCAAGAACAGTAGATCCTCTTCAGTCCAATACACTGTGCATGCTGGGAACAGACGCGAGTGCTATTTGCCCTGTGTATGACAATGGGAGCACAATAGTGACTCTTCTTAGCAGAAAACAACTCTTGCTCGTAGGACCAGAAACTGCATGTGAAGCAACTCCATTTAGGACTGGGAAACAAATGCTAGCTCGCCTTACAAGAAACATACTCTGATTTAGAGAAAAAAGCACTCTTCTACTCTGTTATGTTTCCTAAGAGGTCCGATCAGTGAACTTGCTCAAACCAAAAGTACTGTGCTTCCTACACACACAGCCATATCTAGTTCAATTCTGCTTAGGAACCTGACAAGAACAGTAGATCCTCTTCAGTCCAATACACTGTACTTGCTGGGAACAGACTCCAGTGCTATTTGTCCTGTGTATGGCAATGGCAGCGCAATATTTACTATTCTTACCATAAAACAACTCTTGACAATAGGACCAGAAACTGCATGGGATTCAACTCCATTTAGGAATGGGGAACAAACGCTAGCTCTCCTTACAAGAAACACACTCTGCTTTTGAGAAAAGAGCACTCTTCTACTCTACTGTGTTTCCTATGGGGTCCAAACAGTTAGCTTGCTCAGAACAAAAGAACTGTGCTTCCTACACACACTGACCATATCTAGTTCAACTCTCCTTAGGAAACTGACAAGAAGAGTAGCTCCTATTTAGTCCAATACACTGTACTTGCTGGGAACAGACGCGAGTGCTATTTGCACTGTGTATGGCAATGGGAGCACAATAGTAACTTTCCTTACCAGAAAACAACTCTTGCTCATAGGACCGGAAAAATGCCTGTGAATAAACTCCAATTAGGGCTAGGAAACAAACGCTAGCTCGCCTTACAAGAAACACACTTTTCTTTTGAGAAAAGAGCACTCTTCTACTCTTCTGTGTTTCCTATGAGGTCCGAACAGTGAGCTTGCTCAGAACAAAAAAAAACGTGATTCCTACACACACCATCACACCTAGGTCAATTCTGCTTAGGAACCTGACAAGAACAGTAGATCCTCTTCAGTCCAATACACTGTACTTGCTGGGAAAAAACGCCAGTGCTATTTGTCCTGTGTATGGCAATGGCAGCGCAATAGTGACTCTTCTTACCATAAAACAACTCTTGCTCATAGGACCAGAAACTGCATGTGATTCAACTCCATTTAGGACTGGGAAACAAACACTAGCTCGCCTTACAAGAAACACACTCTGCTTTAGAGAAAAGAGCACTCTGCTACTCTACTGTGTTTCCTATGGGGTCCAAACAGTGAGCTTGCTCAGAACAAAAGAACTGTGCTTCCTACACGGGAAATATCAAGCTCAACTCTGCTTAGGAAACTGACAAGAACAGTAGCTCCTATTCAGTCCAATACACTATACTTGCTGGGAACAGATGCGAGAGCTATTTGCACTGTGTATGGCATTTGGAGCGCAATAGTGACTCTTCTTACCAGAAAAAAACTCTTGTTTGAAGGACCAGAAACTGCATGTGATTCACCTCCATTTAGGACTGGGAAACAAACGCTAGCCTGCCTTACAAGAAACACACTCTGCTTTTGAGAAAAGAGCACTCTTCTACTCTACTGTGTTTCCTATAGGGCCAGAACAGTGAGCTTGCTGAGAACAAAAGAACTGTGCATCCTACACACACGGACCATATCTAGTTCAACTCTGCTTAGGAAACTGACAAGAACAGTAGCTCCTCTTCAGTCCAATACACTGTACATGCTGGGAACAGACGCGAGTGCTATTTGCACTGTGTATGGCAATTGGAGCACAATAGTGACTCGTCTTACCAGAAAACAACTCTTGCTCGTAGGACAAAAAACTGCATGTGACTCAACTCCATTTAGGACTGGGAAACAAACACAAGCTCGCCTTCCAAGAAACACACTCTGCTTTTGAGAAAAGAGCACTCTTCTACTCTATTGTGTTTCCTAAGAGGTCCGAACAGTGAACTTGCTCAAACCAAAAGAACTGTGCTTCCTACACACACGGCCATATCTAGTTCAATTCTGCTTAGGAACCTGACAAGAACAGTAGATCCTCTTCAGTCCAATACACTGTACTTGCTGGGAATAGACTCCAGTGCTATTTGTCCTGTGTATGGCAATGGCACCGCAATATTTACTATTCTTACCATAAAACAACTCTTGACAATAGGACCAGAAACTGCATGGGATTCAACTCCATTTAGTACTGGAAAACAAACGCTAGCTCTCCTTACAAGAAACACACTCTGCTTTTGAGAAAAGAGAACTCTGCTACTCTACTGTGTTTCCTATGTGGTCCAAACAGTTAGCTTGCTCAGAACAAAAGAACTGTGCTTCCTACACGGGAAATATCAAGCTCAACTCTGCTTAGGAAACTGACAAGAACAGTAGCTCCAATTCAGTCCAATACACTATACTTGCTGGGAACAGATGCGAGAGCTATTTGCACTGTGTATGGCATTTGGAGCGCAATAGTGACTCTTCTTACCAGAAAACAACTCTTGCTCATAGGACAAAAAACTGCATGTGACTCAACTCCATTTAGGACTGGGAAACAAACGCGAGCTCGCCTTACAAGAAAAACACTCTGCTTTAGAGAAAAGAGCACGCTTCTACTCTACTGTGTTTCCTATGGGGTCCAAACAGTGAGCTTGCTCAGAACAAAAGAACTGTGCTTCCTACATACATGGGCCATATCTCGTTCAACTCTGCTTAGGAAACTGACAAGAACAGTAGCTCCTCTTCAGTCCGATACACTGTACTTGCTGCGAAAAGACGCCAGTGCTATTTGTCCTGTGTATGGCAATGGCAGCGCAATAGTGACTCTTCTTACCAGAAAACAACTCTTGCTCGTAGGACCAGAAACTGCATGTGATTCAACTCCATATTGGACTGGGAAACAAACGCTAGCTCGCCTTACAAGAAACACACTCTGCTTTTGAGAAAAGAGCATTCTTCTACGCTACTGAGTTTCCTAAAGGGCCAGAACAGTGAGCTTGCTCAGAACAAAAGAACTGTGCTTCCTACACACACGGGCCATATCTAGTTCTACTCTGTTTAGGAAACTGACAAGAACAGTATCTCCTCTTCAGTCCAATACACTGTACTTGCTAAGAGCAGACGTGAGTGCTATTTGCACTGTGTATGGCAATGGGAGCACAATAGTGACTCTTCTTACCAGAAAACAACTCTTGCTCGTAGGACCAGAAACTGCATGGGATTCAACTTTATTTCTCACTGGGAAACAAACACTAGCTAGCCTTACAAGAAACATACTCTGCTTTTGAGAAAAGAGCACTCTTCTACTCTACTGTGTTTCCTATAGGTTCAGAACAGTGAGCTTGCTCAGAACAAAAGAACTGTGCTTCCTACACACGGGCCATATCTAGTTCAACTCTGCTTAGGAAACTGACAAGAACAGTAGCTCCTCTTCTGTCTAATACAATGTACTTGCTGGGAGCAGACGCGAGAGCTATTTGCACATGTGTATGACAATGGGAGCTCAATAGTGACTCTTCACACCAGAAAACAACTCTTGCCTGTAGGACCAGAAACTGCATGTGATTCAACTCCATTTAGGACTGGGAAACAAACCATAGCTTGCCTTAAAAGAAACACACTCTGCTTTTGAGAGAAGAGCACTCTTCTACTCAACTGTGTTTCCTATAGAGCCAGAAGTGTGAGCTTGCTCAGAACAAAAGAACTGTGCTTCCTACACACACGGGCCATATCTAGTTCAACTCTGCTTTGGAAACTGACAAGAACAGTAGATCCTCTTCAGTCCAATACATTGTACATGCTGGGAACAAACGACAGTGCTATTTGCGCTGTGTATGACAATGGGAGCGTAATAGTGAATCTTATTACCAGAAAACAACTCTTGCTTGTAGGACCAGAATCTGCATGTGATTCTACTCCATTTTGGACTGGTAAACAAACCCTAGCTCGCCTTAGAAGAAACGCACTCTGCTTTTGAGAAAAGAGCACTCTTCTACTCTACTGTGTTTCCTTTAGGGCCAGAACAGTGAGCTTGCTCAGAACAAAAAACTGTGCTTCCTACACACAGGGGCCATATTTAGTTCAACTCTGCTTAGGACACTGACAAGAACAGTAGCTCCTCTTCAGTCCAATACACTGTACTTGCTGGGAACAGATGCCAGTGCTATTTGCCCTGTGTATGAAAATGGGAGCACAATAGTGACTCTTCTTACCAGAAAACAACTCTTGCTCATAGGACCAGAAACTGCATGGGACTCAACTCCATTTAGGACTTGGAAACAAATGCTAGCTTGCCTTACAAGAAACACACTCTGCTTTTGAGAAAAGAGCACTCTTCTACGCTACTGTGTTTCCTAAGGGGTCCGAACAGAGAATTTGCTCAGAAAAAAAGAACTGAGCTTCCTACACACATGGGCCATATCTACTTCAACTCTGCTTCGGAAACTGACAAGAACAGCAGCTCCTCCTGAGTCCAATACACTGTACTTGCTGGGAGCAGACGTGAGTGCTATTTGCACTGTGTATGACAAAGGGAGCACCATAGTGACTTTCCTTACCAGAAAACAACTGTTGCTCATAGTATCAGAAACTGCATGTGATTCAATTCCATTTAGGACTGGGAAACAAACGCTAGCTCCCCTTACAAGAAACACACTCTGCTTTTGAGAAAAGAGCACTCTTCTACTCTACTGTGTTTCCTACAGGGCCAGAAAAGTGTGCTTGCTCAGAACAAAGAACTGTGGTTCCTACACAAACGGGCCATATCTAGTTCAACTCTGCTTTGGAAACAGACAAGAACAGTAGATCCTCTTCAGTCCAATACATTGTACATGCTGGGAACAGACGACAGTGCTATTTGCGCTGTGTATGACAATGGGAGCGTAATAGTGACTCTTCTTAACAGAAAAAAACTCTTACTCATAGGACCAGAAACTGCATGTGATTCAACTCCATTTAGGACTGGGAAACAAACGCTAGCTCGCCTTACAAGAAACACACTCTGCTTTTGAGAAAAGAGCACTCTTCTACTCTACTGTGTTTCCTATGGGCTCGGAACCGTGAGCTTGCTCAGAAAAAAGAACTGTGCTTCCTACACACACGGGTCATATCTAGTTCCACTCTGCTTAGAAAAATGACAAGAACAGTAGATCCTACTCAGTCCAATACACTGTACATGCTGGGAACAGACACCCGTGCTATTTGCCCTGTGTATGACAATGGGAGCATAATTGTGACTCTTCTTACCAGAAAACAACTCTTGCTCGTAGGACCAGAAACTGCATGAGATTCAACTCCATTTATGACTGGGAAACGAATGCTAGCTCGCCTTACAAGAAACACAGTCTGCTTTTGAGAAAAGAGCACTCTTCTACTCTACTGTGTTTCCTATGGTGTCCGAACAGTGAGCTTGCTCAGAAAATAAGAACTGTGCTTCCTACACACACGGGACATATCTAGTTCAACTCTGCTTCGGAAACTGACAAGAACAGTATCTCCTCTTCAGTCCAATACACTGTACTTGCTGGGAGCAGACACGAGTGCTATTTGCACTGTGTATGTCAATGGGAGTGCAATAGTGACTCTTCTTACCAGAAAACAACTCTTGTTCGTAGGACCAGAAACTGTATGGGATTCAACTTCATTTCTGACTGGGAAACAAACACTAGCTAGCCTTACAAGAAACACGCTCTGCTTTTGAGAAAAGAGCACTCTTCTACTCTACTGTGTTTCCTATAGGGCCAGAACAGTGAGCTTGCTCAGAACAATAGAACTGTGCTTCCTACACACACGGACCATATCTAGTTCAACTCTTCTTAGGAAACTGACAAGAACAGTAGCTCCTCTTCAGTCCAATACACTGTACGTGCTGGGAACAGACGCGAGTGCTATTTGCACTGTGTATGGCAAAGTGAGCACAATAGTGACTTTCCTTACCAGAAAACAACTCTTGCTCCTAGTACCAGAAACTGCATGAGATTCAAATCCATTTAGGACTGGGAAACAAACTCTAGCTCACCCTACAAGAAACACACTCTGCTTTTGAGAAAAGAGCACTCTTCTACTCTACTGTGTTTCCTATAGGGCCAGAACAGTGAGCTTGCTCAGAACAAAAGAACTGTGCTTCCTACACACACGGGCCATATCTAGTTCAACTCTGCTCAGGAAACTGACAAGAACAGTAGCTCCACTTCAGTCCAATACACTGTACATGCTGGGAACAGACGCCAGTGCTATTTGCCCTATGTATGACAATGGGAGCTCAGTAGTGACTCTTCTTACCGGAAAAAAAATCTGGCTCGTAGGACCAGAAGCTGCATGGGATTCAATTCCATTTAGGACTGGGAAACAAACGCTAGCTCGCCTTACAAGAAACACACTCTGCTTTTGAAAAAAGAGCACTCTTCTAATCAACTGTGTTTCCTATAGAGCCAGAAGTGTGAGCTTGCTCAGAACAAAAGAACTGTGCTTCCTACACACACGGGCCATATCTAGTTCAACTCTGCTTTGGAAACTGACAAGAACAGTAGATCCTCTTCAGTCCAATACATTGTACATGCTGGGAACAAACGACAGTGCTATTTGCGCTGTGTATGACAATGGGAGCGTAATAGTGAATCTTATTACCAGAAAACAACTCTTGCTTGTAGGACCAGAATCTGCATGTGATTCCACTCCATTTTGGACTGGTAAACAAACCCTAGCTCGCCTTAGAAGAAACGCACTCTGCTTTTGAGAAAAGAGCACTCTTCTACTCTACTGTGCTTCCGTTAGGGCCAGAACAGTGAGCTTACTCAGAACAAAAAACTGTGCTTCCTACACACAGGGGCCATATTTAGTTCAACTCGGCTTAGGAAACTGACAAGAACAGTAGCTCCTTTTCAGTCCAATACACTGTACTTGCTGGGAGCAGACGTGAGTGCTATTTGCACTGTGTATGACAATGGGAGCACCATAGTGACTTTCCTTACCAGAAAACAACTGTTGCTCATAGTACCAGAAACTGCATGTGATTCAATTCCATTTAGGACTGGGAAACAAACGCTAGCTCCCCTTACAAGAAACACACTCTGCTTTTGAGAAAAGAGCATTCTTCTACGCTACTGAGTTTCCTAAAGGGCCAGAACAGTGAGCTTGCTCAGAACAAAAGAACTGTGCTTCCTACACACACGGGCCATATCTAGTTCAACTCTGTTTAGGAAACTGACAAGAACAGTAGCTCCTCTTCAGTCCAATACACTGTACCTGCTAAGAGCAGACGTGAGTGCTATTTGCACTGTGTATGGCAATGGGAGCACAATAGTGACTCTTCTTACCAGAAAACAACTCTTGCTCGTAGGACCAGAAACTGCATGGGATTCAACTTTATTTCTCACTGGGAAACAAACACTAGCTAGCCTTACAAGAAACATACTCTGCTTTTGAGAAAAGAGCACTCTTCTACTCTACTGTGTTTCCTATAGGATCAGAACAGTGAGCTTGCTCAGAACAAAAGAACTGTGCTTCCTACACACGGGCCATATCTAGTTCAACTCGGCTTAGGAAACTGACAAGAACAGTAGCTCCTCTTCTGTCTAATACAATGTACTTGCTGGGAGCAGACGCGAGAGCTATTTGCACTGTGTATGACAATGGGAGCTCAATAGTGACTCTTCACACCAGAAAACAACTCTTGCCTGTAGGACCAGAAACTGCATGTGATTCAACTCCATTTAGGACTGGGAAACAAACCATAGCTTGCCTTAAAAGAAACACACTCTGCTTTTGAGAAAAGAGCACTCTTCTACTCTACTGTGTTTCTTATACGGCCAGAACAGTGAGCTTGCTCAGAACAAAAGAACTGTGCTTCCTACACACACGGGCCATATCTAGTTCAACTCTGCTTAGGAAACTGACAAGAAGAGTAGATCCTCTTCAGTCCAATACACTTTTCATGCTGGCAACAGACGCCCGTGCTATTTGCCCTGTGTATGAAAATGGGAGCACAATAGTGACTCTTCTTACCAGAAAACAACTCTTGCTCGTAGGACCAGAAACTGCATGTGATTCAAATCCATTTAGGACTGGGAAACAAACGCTAGCTTGCCTTACAAGAAACACACACTGCTTTTGAGAAAAGAGCACTCTTCTACTCTACTGTGTTTCCTATGGGGTCCGAACAGTGAGCTTGCTCAGAACAAAAAACTGTGCTTCCTACACACAGGAGCCATATTTAGTTCAACTCTGCTTAGGAAACTGACAAGAACAGTAGCTCCTCTTCTGTCCAATACACTGTACTTGCTGGGAAGAGACGCCAGTGCTATTTGCCCTGTGTATGACAATGGGAGCACAATAGTGACTCTTCTTACCAGAACACAAATCTTGCTCATAGGACCAGAAACTGCATGTGATTCAACTCCATTTAGGACTGGGAAACAAACGCTACTTCGCCTTACAAGAAACACACTCTGCTTTTGAGAAAAGAGCACTCTTCTACTCTACTGTGTTTCCTATGGGCTCGGAACCGTGAGCTTGCTCAGAAAAAAGAACTGTGCTTCCTACACACACGGGTCATATCTAGTTCCACTCTGCTTAGAAAAATGACAAGAACAGTATATCCTCTTCTTTCCAATACACTGTACTTGCTGGGAACATACGCGAGTGCTATTTGCACTGTGTGTGGCTAAGGGAGCGCAATAGTGACTTTCCTTACCAGAAAACAACTCTTGCTCGTAGGACCAGAAACTGTTTGTGATTCACCTTCATTTAAAACTGGGAAACAAACGGTAGCTTCCTTTACAAGAAACACATTCTGCTTTTGAGAAAAGAGCACTCTTCTACTCTACAGTGTTTCTATAGGGTCAGAACAGTGAGCTTGCTCAGAAGTAAAGAACTGTGTCTCCTACACAAACGGGCCACATCTAGTTCAACTCTGCTAAGAAAACTGACAAGAACAGTAGCTCCTCTTCAGTCCAATACACTGTGCTTCCTGGGAGCAGACACGAGTGCTATTTGCACTGTGTATGGCAATGGGAGCGCAATAGTGACTCTTCTTACCAGAAAACAACTCTTGCTCGTAGGACCAGAAACTGCGTGTGATTCAACTCTGTTTCTGACTGGGAAACAAACACTAGCAAGCCTTACAAGAAACACACTCTGCTTTTGAGAAAAGAGCACTCGCCTACTCTACTGTGTTTCCTATGGGGTCCGAAGAGTGAGTTGCTCAGAACAAAAGAACTGTGCTTCCTACACACATGGGCCATATCTAGTTCAACTCTGCTTCGGAAACCGACAAGAACAGTAGCTCCTCTTCAGTCCAATACACTGTACTTGCTGGGAGCAGATGCTAGTGCTATTTGCACTGTGTATGGCAAAGGGAGCGCAATAGTGACTTTCCTTACCAGAAAGCAACTCTTGCTCGTAGTACCAGAAACTGCATGTGATTCAATTCCATGTAGGACTGGGAAACAAACGCTAGCTCCCCTTACAAGAAACACACTCTGCTTTTGAGAAAAGAGCATTCTTCTACTCTACTGTGTTTCCTAAAGGGCCAGAACAGTGAGCTTGCTCAGAACAAAAGAACTGTGCTTCCTACACACAGGCCATATCTAGTTCAACTCTGCTTAGGAAACTGACAAGAACAGTAGCTCCTCTTCAGTCCAATACACTGTACTTGCTAAGAGCAGACGTGAGTGCTATTTGCACTGTGTATGGCAATGGGAGCACAATAGTGACTCTTCTTACCAGAAAACAACTCTTGCTCGTAGGACCAGAAACTGCATGGGATTCAACTTTATTTCTCACTGGGAAACAAACACTAGCTAGCCTTACAAGAAACATACTCTGCTTTTGAGAAAAGAGCACTCTTCTACTCTACTGTGTTTCCTATAGGTTCAGAACAGTGAGCATGCTCAGAACAAAAGAACTGTGCTTCCTACACACGGGCCATATCTAGTTCAACTCTGCTTAGGAAACTGACAAGAACAGTAGCTCCTCTTCTGTCTAATACAATGTACTTGCTGGGAGCAGACGCGAGAGCTATTTGCACTGTGTATGACAATGGGAGCTCAATAGTGGCTCTTCCCACCAGAAAACAACTCTTGCCTGTAGGACCAGAAACTGCATGTGATTCAACTCCATTTAGGACTGGGAAACAAACCATAGCTTGCCTTAGAAGAAACACACTCTGCTTTTGAGAAAAGAGCACTCTTCTACTCTACTGTGTTTCTTATACGGCCAGAACAGTGAGCTTGCTCAGAACAAAAGAACTGTGCTTCCTACACACACGGGCCATATCTAGTTCAACTCTGCTTAGGAAACTGACAAGAAGAGTAGATCCTCTTCAGTCCAATACACTTTTCATGCTGGGAACAGACGCCCGTGCTATTTGCCCTGTGTATGAAAATGGGAGCACAATAGTGACTCTTCTTACCAGAAAACATCTCTTGCTCGTAGGACCAGAAACTGCATGAGATTCAACTCCATTTAGGACTGGGAAACAAACGCTAGCTTGCCTTACAAGAAACACACTCTGCTTTTAAGAAAAGAGCACTCTTCTACTCTACTGTGTTTCCTATGGGGTCCGAACAGTGAGCTTGCTCAGAACAAAAGAACTGTGCTTCCTACACACATGGGCCATATCTAGTTCAACTCTGCTTCAGAAACTGACAAGAACAGTAGCTCCTTTTCAGTCCAATACACTGGACTTGCTGGGAGCAGACGCGAGTGCTATTTGCACTGTGTATGGCAAAGGGAGCACCATAGTGACTTTCCTTACCAGAAATCAACTCTTGCTCATAGTATCAGAAACTGCATGTGATTCAATTCCATTTAGGACTGGGAAACAAACGCTAGCTCCCCTTACAAGAAACACACTCTGCTTTTGAGAAAAGAGCATTCTTCTACTCTACTGTGTTTCCTAAAGGGCCAGAACAGTGAGCTTGCTCAGAACAAAAGAACTGTGCTTCCTACACACGGGCCATATCTAGTTCAACTCTGCTTAAGGAAACTGACAAGAACAGTAGCTCCTCTTCAGTCCAATACACTGTACTTGCTAGGAGCAGACGCGAGTGCTATTTGCACTGTGTATGGCCATGGGAGCGCAATAGTGACTCTTCTTACCAGAAAACAACTCTTGCTCGTAGGACCAGAAACTGCATGGGATTCAAATTCATTTCTCACTGGGAAACAAACACTAGCTAGCCTTACAAGAAACACACTCTGCTTTTGAGAAAAGAGCACTCTTCTACTCTACTGTGTTTCCTAAAGGGCCAGAACAGTGAGCTTGCTCAGAACAAAAGAACTGTGCTTCCTACACACAGGCCATATCTAGTT
This sequence comes from Peromyscus eremicus, assembly GCF_949786415.1. Classification (NCBI taxonomy): domain Eukaryota; kingdom Metazoa; phylum Chordata; class Mammalia; order Rodentia; family Cricetidae; genus Peromyscus; species Peromyscus eremicus. Next base: position 15,977 of record NW_026735290.1, on the reverse strand, counting down.
CAACTCTGCTTAGGAAACTGACAAGAACAGTAGCTCCTATTCAGTCCAATACACTGTACTTGCTAGGAGCAGACGCGAGTGCTATTTGCTCTGTGTATGGCAATGAGAGCGCAATAGTGACTCTTCTTACCAGAAAACAACTCTTGCTCGTAGGACCAGAAACTGCATGGGATTCAACTTCATTTCTCACTGGGAAACAAACACTAGCTAGCCTTACAAGAAACACACTCTGCTTTTGAGAAAAGAGCACTCTTCTACTCTACTGTGTTTCCTATAGGTTCAGAACAGTGAGCTTGCTCAGAACAAAAGAACTGTGCTTCCTACACACACGGGCCATATCTAGTTCAACTCTGCATAGGAAACTGACAAGAACAGTAGCTCCTCTTCTGTCTAATACAATGTACTTGCTGGGAGCAGACACGAGAGCTATTTGCACTGTGTATGACAATGGGAGCTCAATAGTGACTCTTCCCACCAGAAAACAACTCTTGCCTGTAGGACCAGAAACTTCATGTGATTCAACTCCATTTAGGACTGGGAAACAAACCATAGCTCGCCTTAGAAGAAACACACTCTGCTTTAGAGAAAAGAGCACTCTTCTACTCTACTGTGTTTCTTATAGGGCCAGAACAGTGAGCTTGCTCAGAACAAAAGAACTGTGCTTCCTACACACACGGGCCATATCTAGTTCAACTCTGCTTAGGAAACTGACAGGAAGAGTAGATCCTCTTCAGTCCAATACACTTTTCATGCAGGGAACAGACGCCCGTGCTATTTGCCCTGTGTATGGCAATGGGAGCACAATAGTGACTCTTCTTACCAGAAAACAACTCTTGCTCGTAGGACCAGAAACTGCATGGGATTCAACTCCATTTAGGACTGGGAAAAAGCGCTAGCTTGCCTTGCAAGAAACACACTATGCTTTTGAGAAAAGAGCACTCTCCTACTCTACTGTGTTTAATATGGGGTCCGAACAGTGAGCTTGCTCAGAACTAAAGAACTGTGCTTCCTACACACATGGGCCATATCTAGTTCAAATCTGCTTCGGAAACTGACAAGAACAGTAGCTCCTCTTCATTCCAATACACTGTACTTGCGGGGAGCATACGCGAGTGCTATTTGCCCTGTTTATGGCAATGGTAGCACCATAGTGACTTTCCTTACCAGAAAACAACTCTTGCTCGTAGTACCAGAAACTGCATGTGATTCAATTCCATTTAGGACTGGGAAACAAACGCTAGCTCGCCTTACAAGAAACACACTCTGCTTTTGAGAAAAGAGCACTCTTCTGCTCTACTGTGTTTCCTAAAGGGCCAGAACAGTGAGCTTGCTCAGAACAAAAGAACTGTGCTTCCTATACACACTGGCCATATCTAGTTCAACTCTGCTTAGGAAACTGACAAGAACAGTAGGTCCTCTACTGTACAATATACTGTACTTGCTTGGAACAGATGCGAGTGCTATTTGCACTGAGTATGGAAATGGGAGCGCAATAGTGACTCTTTTTACCAGAAAACAACTCTTGCTCGTAGGACCAGAAACTGCATGTGATTCAACTCCATTTAGGACTGGGAAACAAACGCTAGCTCACCTTACAAGAAACACACTCTGCTTTTGAGAAAAGAGCACTCTTCTACTCTACTGTGTTTCCTATAGGGCCAGAACAGTGAGCTTGCTCAGAACAAAAGAACTGTGCTTCCTACACAAACGGGCCATATCTATTTCAACTCTGCTTTGGAAACTGACAAGAACAGTAGATCCTCTTCAGTCCAATACATTGTACATGCTGGGAACAGACGACAGTGCTATTTGCGCTGTGTATGACAATGGGAGCGTAATAGTGACTCTTCTTAACAGAAAAAAACTCTTACTCGTAGGACCAGAAACTGCATGTGATTCAACTCCATTTAGGACTGGGAAACAAATGCTAGCTCGCCTTACAAGAAACACACTCTGCTTTTGAGAAAAGAGCACTCTTCTACTCTACTGTGTTTCCTATGGGCTCGGAACCATTTGCTTGCTCAGAAAAAAGAACTGTGCTTCCTACACACACGGGTCATATCTAGTTCCACTCTGCTTAGAAAAATGACAAAAACAGTATATCCTCTTCTTTCCAATACACTGTACTTGCTGGGAACATACGCGAGTGCTATTTGCACTGTGTGTGGCTAAGGGAGCGCAATAGTGACTTTCCTTACCAGAAAACAACTCTTGCTCGTAGGACCAGAAACTGTTTGTGATTCACCTTCATTTAAAACTGGAAAACAAACGCTAGCTTCCTTTACAAGAAACACATTCTGCTTTTGAGAAAAGAGCACTCTTCTACTCTACAGTGTTTCTATAGGGTCAGAACAGTGAGCATGCTCAGAACTAAAGAACTGTGTCTCCTACACAAACGGGCCACATCTAGTTCAACTCTGCTAAGAAAACTGACAAGAACAGTAGCTCCTCTTCAGTCCAATACACTGTGATTCCTGGTAGCAGACGCGAGTGCTATTTGCACTGTGTATGGCAATGGGAGCGCAATAGTGACTCTTCTTACCAGAAAACAACTCTTGCTCGTAGGACCAGAAACTGCGTGTGATTCAACTCTGTTTCTGACTGGGAAACAAACACTAGCTAGCCTTACAAGAAACACACTCTGCTTTTGAGAAAAGAGCACTCGCCTACTCTACTGTGTTTCCTATGGGGTCCGAAGAGTGAGTTGCTCAGAACAAAAGAACTGTGCTTCCTACACACATGGGCCATATCTAGTTCAACTCTGCTTCGGAAACTGACAAGAACAGTAGCTCCTCTTCAGTCCAATACACTGTACTTTCTGGGAGCAGATGCTAGTGCTATTTGCACTGTGTATGGCAAAGGGAGCGCAATAGTGACTTTCCTTACCAGAAAGCAACTCTTGCTCGTAGTACCAGAAACTGCATGTGATTCAATTCCATGTAGGACTGGGAAACAAACGCTAGCTCCCCTTACAAGAAACACACTCTGCTTTTGAGAAAAGAGCATTCTTCTACTCTACTGTGTTTCCTAAAGGGCCAGAACAGTGAGCTTGCTCAGAACAAAAGAACTGTGCTTCCTACACACAGGCCATATCTAGTTCAACTCTGCTTAGGAAACTGACAAGAACAGTAGCTCCTATTCAGTCCAATACACTGTACTTGCTAGGAGCAGACGCGAGTGCTATTTGCTCTGTGTATGGCAATGAGAGCGCAATAGTGACTCTTCTTACCAGAAAACAACTCTTGCTCGTAGGACCAGAAACTGCATGGGATTCAACTTCATTTCTCACTGGGAAACAAACACTAGCTAGCCTTACAAGAAACACACTCTGCTTTTGAGAAAAGAGCACTCTTCTACTCTACTGTGTTTCCTATAGGTTCAGAACAGTGAGCTTGCTCAGAACAAAAGAACTGTGCTTCCTACACACACGGGCCATATCTAGTTCAACTCTGCATAGGAAACTGACAAGAACAGTAGCTCCTCTTCTGTCTAATACAATGTACTTGCTGGGAGCAGACACGAGAGCTATTTGCCCTGTGTATGACAATGGGAGCTCAATAGTGACTCTTCCCACCAGAAAACAACTCTTGCCTGTAGGACCAGAAACTGCATGTGATTCAACTCCATTTAGGACTGGGAAACAAACCCTAGCTCGCCTTAGAAGAAACACACTCTGCTTTAGAGAAAAGAGCACTCTTCTACTCTACTGTGTTTCTTATAGGGCCAGAACAGTGAGCTTGCTCAGAACAAAAGAACTGTGCTTCCTATACACACTGGCCATATCTAGTTCAACTCTGCTTAGGAAACTGACAAGAACAGTAGCTCCTCTACTGTACAATATACTGTACTTGCTTGGAGCAGATGCGAGTGCTATTTGCACTGAGTATGGAAATGGGAGCGCAATAGTGACTCTTTTTACCAGAAAACAACTCTTGCTCGTAGGACCAGAAACTGCATGTGATTCAACTCCATTTAGGACTGGGAAACAAACGCTAGCTCACCTTACAAGAAACACACTCTGCTTTAGAGAAAAGAGCACTCTTCTACTCTACTGTGTTTCCTATAGGGCCAGAACAGTGAGCTTGCTCAGAACAAAAGAACTGTGCTTCCTACACAAACGGGCCATATCTATTTCAACTCTGCTTTGGAAACTGACAAGAACAGTAGATCCTCTTCAGTCCAATACATTGTACATGCTGGGAACAGACGACAGTGCTATTTGCGCTGTGTATGACAATGGGAGCGTAATAGTGACTCTTCTTAACAGAAAAAAACTCTTACTCGTAGGACCAGAAACTGCATGTGATTCAACTCCATTTAGGACTGGGAAACAAATGCTAGCTCGCCTTACAAGAAACACACTCTGCTTTTGAGAAAAGAGCACTCTTCTACTCTACTGTGTTTCCTATGGGCTCGGAACCGTGAGCTTGCTCAGAAAAAAGAACTGTGCTTCCTACACACACGGGTCATATCTAGTTCCACTCTGCTTAGAAAAATGACAAGAACAGTATATCCTCTTCTTTCCAATACACTGTACTTGCTGGGAACATACGCGAGTGCTATTTGCACTGTGTGTGGCTAAGGGAGCGCAATAGTGACTTTCCTTACCAGAAAACAACTCTTGCTCGTAGGACCAGAAACTGTTTGTGATTCACCTTCATTTAAAACTGGGAAACAAACGGTAGCTTCCTTTACAAGAAACACATTCTGCTTTTGAGAAAAGAGCACTCTTCTACTCTACAGTGTTTCTATAGGGTCAGAACAGTGAGCTTGCTCAGAACTAAAGAACTGTGTCTCCTACACAAACGGGCCACATCTAGTTCAACTCTGCTAAGAAAACTGACAAGAACAGTAGCTCCTCTTCAGTCCAATACACTGTGCTTCCTGGGAGCAGACGCGAGTGCTATTTGCACTGTGTATGGAAATGGGAGCACAATAGTGACTCTTCTTACCAGAAAACAACTCTTGCTCGTAGGACCAGAAACTGCATGTGATTCAACTCCATTTAGGACAGGAAACAAACGCTAGCTTGCCTTACCAGAAACACACTCTGCTTCTGAGAAAAGAGCACTTTTCCACTCTACAGTGTTTCCTATGGGGTCCGAATAGTGAGCTTGCTCAGAACAAAAAAACTGTGATTCCTACACACACAGGCCATATCTAGTTCAACTCTACTTAGGACACTGACAAGAACAGTAGATCCTCCTCAGTCCAATATACTGAACTTTCTGGGAACAGACGAGAGTGCTCTTTGCCCTGTGTATGGCAATGGGAGCGCAATAGTGACTCTTCTTACCAGAAAACAACTCTTGCTCGTAGTACCAGAAACTGCATGTGATTCAACTTCATTTAGGACTCGGAAACAAACGCTAGCTCGTTTTACAAGAAACACACTCTGCTTTTGAGAAAAGGGCACTCTTCTACTCTACTGTGTTTCCTATAGGGCCAGAATAGTGAGCTTGCTCAGAACTAAAGAACTGTGTCTCCTACACAAACGGGCCACATCTAGTTCAACTCTGCTAAGAAAACTGACAAGAACAGTAGCTCCTCTTCAGTCCAATACACTGTGCTTCCTGGGAGCAGACGCGAGTGCTATTTGCACTGTGTATGGCAATGGGAGCGCAATAGTGACTCTTCTTACCAGAAAACAACTCTTGCTCGTAGGACCAGAAACTGCGTGTGATTCAACTCTGTTTCTGACTGGGAAACAAACACTAGCTAGGCTTACAAGAAACACACTCTGCTTTTGAGAAAAGAGCACTCGCCTACTCTACTGTGTTTCCTATGGGGTCCGAAGAGTGAGCTTGCTCAGAACAAAAGAACTGTGCTTCCTACACACAGGCCATATCTAGTTCAACTCTGCTTAGGAAACTGACAAGAACAGTAGCTCCTATTCAGTCCAATACACTGTACTTGCTAGGAGCAGACGCGAGTGCTATTTGCTCTGTGTATGGCAATGAGAGCGCAATAGTGACTCTTCTTACCAGAAAACAACTCTTGCTCGTAGGACCAGAAACTGCATGGGATTCAACTTCATTTCTCACTGGGAAACAAACACTAGCTAGCCTTACAAGAAACACACTCTGCTTTTGAGAAAAGAGCACTCTTCTACTCTACTGTGTTTCCTATAGGTTCAGAACAGTGAGCTTGCTCAGAACAAAAGAACTGTGCTTCCTACACACACGGGCCATATCTAGTTCAACTCTGCATAGGAAACTGACAAGAACAGTAGCTCCTCTTCTGTCTAATACAATGTACTTGCTGGGAGCAGACACGAGAGCTATTTGCCCTGTGTATGACAATGGGAGCTCAATAGTGACTCTTCCCACCAGAAAACAACTCTTGCCTGTAGGACCAGAAACTGCATGTGATTCAACTCCATTTAGGACTGGGAAACAAACCATAGCTCGCCTTAGAAGAAACACACTCTGCTTTAGAGAAAAGAGCACTCTTCTACTCTACTGTGTTTCTTATAGGGCCAGAACAGTGAGCTTGCTCAGAACAAAAGAACTGTGCTTCCTACACACACGGGCCATATCTAGTTCAACTCTGCTTAGGAAACTGACAGGAAGAGTAGATCCTCTTCAGTCCAATACACTTTACATGCAGGGAACAGACGCCCGTGCTATTTGCCCTGTGTATGGCAATGGGAGCACAATAGTGACTCTTCTTACCAGAAAACAACTCTTGCTCGTAGGACCAGAAACTGCATGGGATTCAACTCCATTTAGGACTGGGAAAAAGCGCTAACTTGCCTTGCAAGAAACACACTATGCTTTTGAGAAAAGAGCACTCTCCTACTCTACTGTGTTTTATATGGGGTCCGAACAGTGAGCATGCTCAGAACAAAAGAACTGTGCTTCCTACACACATGGGCCATATCTAGTTCAAATCTGCTTCGGAAACTGACAAGAACAGTAGCTCCTCTTCATTCCAATACACTGTACTTGCGGGGAGCATACGCGAGTGCTATTTGCCCTGTTTATGGCAATGGGAGCTCCATAGTGACTTTCCTTACCAGAAAACAACTCTTGCTCGTAGTACCAGAAACTGCATGTGATTCAATTCCATTTAGGACTGGGAAACAAACGCTAGCTCGCCTTACAAGAAACACACTCTGCTTTTGAGAAAAGAGCACTCTTCTGCTCTACTGTGTTTCCTAAAGGGCCAGAACAGTGAGCTTGCTCAGAACAAAAGAACTGTGCTTCCTATACACACTGGCCATATCTAGTTCAACTCTGCTTAGGAAACTGACAAGAACAGTAGCTCCTCTACTGTACAATATACTGTACTTGCTTGGAACAGATGCGAGTGCTACTTGCACTGAGTATGGAAATGGGAGCGCAATAGTGACTCTTTTTACCAGAAAACAACTCTTGCTCGTAGGACCAGAAACTGCATGTGATTCAACTCCATTTAGGACTGGGAAACAAACGCTAGCTCACCTTACAAGAAACACACTCTGCTTTTGAGAAAAGAGCACTCTTCTACTCTACTGTGTTTCCTATAGGGCCAGAACAGTGAGCTTGCTCAGAACAAAAGAACTGTGCTTCCTACACAAACGGGCCATATCTATTTCAACTCTGCTTTGGAAACTGACAAGAACAGTAGATCCTCTTCAGTCCAATACATTGTACATGCTGGGAACAGACGACAGTGCTATTTGCGCTGTGTATGACAATGGGAGCGTAATAGTGACTCTTCTTAACAGAAAAAAACTCTTACTCGTAGGACCAGAAACTGCATGTGATTCAACTCCATTTAGGACTGGGAAACAAACGCTAGCTCGCCTTACAAGAAACACACTCTGCTTTTGAGAAAAGAGCACTCTTCTACTCCACTGTGTTTCCTATGGGCTCAGAACCGTGAGCTTGCTCAGAAAAAAGAACTGTGCTTCCTACACACACGGGTCATATCTAGTTCCACTCTGCTTAGGAAACTGAAAAGAACAGTATATCCTCTTCTTTCCAATACACTGTACTTGCTGGGAACATACGTGAGTGCTATTTGCACTGTGTGTGGCTAAGGGAGCGCAATAGTGACTTTCCTTACCAGAAAACAACTCTTGCTCGTAGGACCAGAAACTGCATGTGATTCAACTCCATTTAGGACTTGGAAACAAACGCTAGCTCACCTTACAAGAAACACACTCTGCTTTTGAGAAAAGAGCACTCTTCTACTCTACTGTGTTTCCTATAGCGCCAGAACAGTGAGCTTGATCAGAACAAAAGAACTGTGCTTCCTACACACACAGGCCATATCTAGTTCAACTCTGCCTAGGAAACTGACAAGAACAGTAGCTCCTCTTCAGTCCCATACACTGTACCTGCTGGGAACAAACGCCAGTGCTATTTGCACTTTGTATGACAATAGGAGTGCAATAGTGACTCTTCTTACCAGAAATCAACTCTTGCTCCTAGGACCAGAAACTGCATGTGATTCAAATACATTTAGGATGGGAAACAAACGCTAGCTCCCCTTACAAGAAACACAATCTGCTTTTGAGAAAAGAGCACTCTTCTACTCTACTCTGTTTCCTATAGGGCCAGAATAGTGAGCTTGTTCTGAACAAAAGAACTGTGCTTCCTACACACACGGGCCATATCTAGTTCAACTCTGCTTAGGAAACTGACAAGAACAGTAGCTCCTCTTCAGTCCAATACACTGTACTTGCTGGGAACAGACGCGAGTGCTATTTGCACTGTTTATGGCAATGAGAGCGCAATAGTGACTTTCCTTACCAGAAAACAACTCTTGCTCGTAGGATCAAAAACTGCATGTGATTCAACTTCGTTTAGGAATGGGAAACGAACGCTAGCTCACCTTACAAGAAACACACTCTGCTTTTGAGAAAAGAGCAGTCTTCTTCTCTACTGTGTTTCCTATGGTGTCCGAACATTGAGCTTGCTCAGAACAAAAGAACTGTGCTTCCTACACACATGGCTATATCTAGTTCAATTCTGCTTAGGAACCTAACAAGAACAGTAGATCCTCTTCAGTCCAATACACTGTACGTGCTGGGAACAGACGCCAGTGATATTTGTCCTGTGTATGGCAATGGCAGCACAATAGTGACTCTTCTTACCATAAAACAACTCTTGCTCGTAGGTCCAGAAACTGCATGTGATTCAACTCCATTTAGGATTGGGAAACAAACGCTAGCTCGACTTCTAAGAAACACACTCTGCTTTTGAGAAAAGAGCACTCTTCTACTCTACTGTGTTTCCTATGTGTTCCGAACAGTGAGCTTGCTCAGAACAAAAAAAATGTGCTTCCTACACACACGGCCATATTTAGTTCAAGTCTGCTTAGGAACCTGACAAGAACAGTAGATCCTCTTCAGTCCAATACACTGTACGTGCTGGGAACCGACGCCAGTGCTATTTGTCCTGTGTATGGCAATGGCAGCACAATAGTGACTCTTCTTACCATAAAACAACTCTTGCTCAAAGGACCAGAAACTGCATGTGATTCAACTCCATTTAGGACTGGGAAACAAAAGCTAGCTCACCTTACAGAAACACACTCTGCTTTAGAGAAAAGAGCACTCTTCTACTCTACTGTGTTTCCTATTGGCCAGAACAGTGAGAATGCTCAGAACAAAGAACTGTGCTTCCTACACACGAGCCATATCTAGTTCAACTCTGGTTAGGAAACTGACAAGAACAGTAGCTCCTCTTCAGTCCGATACACTGTACTTGCTGGGAACAGACGCGAGTGATATTTGCACTGTGTACGGCAATGGGAGCGCAATAGTGACTTTCCTTTCCAGAAAACAACTCTTGCTCGTAGGAGCAGAAACTGCATGTGATACAAGTCCATTTAGAACTGGGAAACAAACGCTAGCTCGACTTCCAAGAAACACACTCTGCTTTTGAGAAAAGAGCACTCTTCTACTCTACTGTGTTTCCTATGTGTCCCGAAAAGTGAGCTTGCTCAGAACATAAGAACTGTGCTTCCTACACACACGGGCCATATCTAGTTCAACTCTGCTTAGGAAACTGACAAGAACAGCAGCTCCTCTTCAGTCCGATACACTGTACTTGCTGAGAACAGACGCGAGTGCTATTTGCACTGTGTATGGCAATTGGAGCACAATAGTGACTCATCTTACCAGAAAACAACTCTTGCTCATACGAACAGAAACTGCATGTGACTCAACTCCATTTAGGACTGGGAAACAAACTCTAGCTCACCTTACAAGAAACACATTCTACTTTTGGGAAAAGAGCACTCTTCTACTCTACTGTGTTTCCTATAGGGCCAGAACAGTTAGCTTGCTCAGAACAAAAGAACTGTGCTTCCTACACACACGGACCATATGTAGTTCAACTCTGCTTAGGAAACTGACAAGAACAGTAGCTCCTCTTCAGTCCAATACACTGTACTTGCTGGGAACAGACGCGAGTGCTATTTACACTGTGTATGGCAATTAGAGTACAATAGTGACTTTGCTTACCAGAAAACAACTCTTGCTCGTAGGACCACAAACTGCATGTGATTCAACGCCATTTAGGACTGGGAAACAAATGCTAGCTCGCCTTATAAGAAACACACTCTGCTTTAGAAAAAGAGCACTCATCTACTCTACTGTGTTTCCTACAGGGCCAGAACAGTGAGCTTGCTCAGAACAAAAGAACTGTGCTTCCCACACGGGCCATATCTAGTTCAACTCTGCTTAGGAAACTGACAAGAACAGTAGATCCTCTTCAGTCCAATACACTGTAGTTGCTTTGAACAGACGCCAGTGCTATTCGCACTGTGTATGGCAATTGGAGCACAATAGTGACTCTTCTTACCAGAAAACAACTCTTGCTCATAGAACAAAAAACTGCATGTGACTCAACTCCATTTAGGACTGGGAAACAAACTCTAGCTCGCTTTACAAGAAACACACTCTGCTTTTGAGAAAAGAGCACTCTTCTACTCTACTGTGCTTCCTATAGGGCCAGAACAGTGAGCTTGCTCAGAAAAAAAGAACTGTGCTTCCTACACACACGGGCCATATCTAGTTCAACTCTGCTTAGGAAACTGACAAGAACAGTAGCTCCTCTTCAGTCCAATACACTTTACTTGCGGGGAACAGACGCGAGTGCTATTTTCACTGTGTATGGCAATTGGAGCACAATAGTGACTCGTCTTACCAGAAAACAACTCTTGCTCGAAGGACAAAAAACTGCATGTGACCAACTCCATTTAGGACTGGGAAACAAACGCTAGCTCGCCTTACAAGAAACACACTCTGCTTTAGAGAAAAGAGCACTCTTCTACTCTACTGTGTTTCCTAAATGTCCAGAACAGTGAGCTTGCTCAGAACATAAGAACTGTGCTTCCTACACACACGGGCCATATCTAGTTCAACTCTGCTTAGGAAACTGACAAGAACAGTAGCTCCTCTTCAGTCCAATACACTGTACTTGCTGGGAACAGACGCATGTGCTATTTGCACTGTATATGGCAATGGGAGCACAATAATGACTTTCCTTACCAGAAAACATTTCTTGCTCATAGGACCAGAAACTGTCTGTGATTCAACTCCATTTAGGACTGGGAAACAAACGCGAGCTCGCCTTACAAGAAACACACTCAGCTTTAGAGAAAAGAGCACTCTTCTACTCTACTGTGTTTCCTGTAGGACCAGAACAGTGAGCTTGCTCAGAACAAATGAACTGTGCTTCCTAAACACACGGGCCATATCTATTTCAACTCTGCTTAGGAAACTGACAAGAACAGTAGCTCCTCTTCAATCCGATACACTGTACTTGATGAGAACAGACGCGAGTGCTATGTGCACTGTGTATGGCAATTGGTGCACAATAGTGACTCGTCTTACCAGAAAACAACTCTTGGTCGTAGGACCAGAAACTGCATGTGATTCAACTCCATTTAGGACTGGGAAACAAACACTAGCTCACCTTAGAAGAAACACACTCTGCTTTTGAGAAAAGAGCACTCATCTACTCTACTGTGTTTCCTAAGGGGTCCGAACAGTGAGCTTGCTCAGAACAAACGAACTGTGCTTCCTACACACACAGCCATATCTAGTTCAAGTCTGCTTAGAAACCTGACAAGAACAGTAGATCCTCTTCAGTCCAATACATTGTACTTGCTGGGAACAGACGCGAGTGCTATTTGCACAGTGTATGGCAATGGGAGCGCAATGTGACTTTCCTTACCAGAAAACAACTCTTGTTCGTAGGACCTGAAACTGCATGTGATTCAACTCCATTTAGGACTAGGAAACAAACGCTAGCTTCCCTTACAAGAAACACACTCTGCTTTTGAGAAAAGAGCACTCTTCTACTCTACTGTGTTTCCTATAGGGCCAGAACAGTGAGCTTGCTTAGAACATAAGAACTGTGCTTCCTACACACACGGGCCATATCTAGTTCAACTCTGCTTAGGAAACTGACAAGAACAGTAGCTTCTCTTCAGTCCGATACACTGTAGTTGCTGGGAACAGAGGCGAGTGCTATTTGCACTGTGTATGGCAATGGGAGCGCAATAGTGACTTTCCTTACCAGAAAACAACTCTTGCTCGTAGGACCAGAAACTGCATGTGATTCAACTCCATTTAGGAATGGGAAACAAACGCTAGCTCGCCTTACAAGAAACACACTCTGCTTTTGAGAAAAGAGCACTCTTCTACTCTACTGTGTTTCCTAAATGGCCAGAACAGTGAGCTTGCTCAGAACATAAGAACTGTGCTTCCTACACACACGGGCCATATCTAGTTCAACTCTGCTTAGGAAACTGACAAGAACAGTAGCTCCTCTTCACTCCAATACACTGTACTTGCTGGGAACAGACGCATGTGCTATTTGCACTGTGTATGGCAATGGGAGCACAATAATGACTTTCCTTACCAGAAAACATTTCTTGCTCGTAGGACCAGAAACTGTCTGTGATTCAACTCCATTTAGGACTGGGAAACAAACGCGAGCTCGCCTTACAAGATACACACTCTGCTTTAGAGAAAAGAGCACTCTTCTACTCTACTGTGTTTCCTGTAGGAACAGAACAGTGAGCTTGCTCAGAACAAATGAACTGTGCTTCCTAAACACACGGGCCATATCTATTTCAACTCTGCTTAGGAAACTGACAAGAACAGTAGCTCCTCTTCAATCCGATACACTGTACTTGCTGAGAACAGACGCGAGAGCTATGTGCACTGTGTATGGCAATTGGTGCACAATAGTGACTCGTCTTACCAGAAAACAACTCTTGGTCGTAGGACCAGAAACTGCATGTGATTCAACTCCATTTAGGACTGGGAAACAAACACTAGCTCACCTTAGAAGAAACACACTCTGCTTTTGAGAAAAGAGCACTCATCTACTCTACTGTGTTTCCTAAGGGGTCCGAACAGTGAGCTTGCTCAGAACAAACGAACTGTGCTTCCTACACACACAGCCATATCTAGTTCAAGTCTGCTTAGAAACCTGACAAGAACAGTAGATCCTCTTCAGTCCAATACACTGTACTTGCTGGGAACAGACGCGAGTGCTATTTGCACAGTGTATGGCAATGGGAGCGCAATGTGACTTTCCTTACCAGAAAACAACTCTTGTTCGTAGGACCTGAAACTGCATGTGATTCAACTCCATTTAGGACTAGGAAACAAACGCTAGCTTCCCTTACAAGAAACACACTCTGCTTTTGAGAAAAGAGCACTCTTCTACTCTACTGTGTTTCCTATAGGGCCAGAACAGTGAGCTTGCTTAGAACATAAGAACTGTGCTTCCTACACACACGGGCCATATCTAGTTCAACTCTGCTTAGGAAACTGACAAGAACAGTAGCTCCTCTTCAGTCCGATACACTGTAGTTGCTGGGAACAGAGGCGAGTGCTATTTGCACTGTGTATGGCAATGGGAGCGCAATAGTGACTTTCCTTACCAGAAAACAACTCTTGCTCGTAGGACCAGAAACTGCATGTGATTCAACTCCATTTAGGAATGGGAAACAAACGCTAGCTCGCCTTACAAGAAACACACTCTGCTTTTGAGAAAAGAGCACTCTTCTACTCTACTGTGTTTCCTAAATGGCCAGAACAGTGAGCTTGCTCAGAACATAAGAACTGTGCTTCCTACACACACGGGCCATATCTAGTTCAACTCTGCTTAGGAAACTGACAAGAACAGTAGCTCCTCTTCACTCCAATACACTGTACTTGCTGGGAACAGACGCATGTGCTATTTGCACTGTGTATGGCAATGGGAGCACAATAATGACTTTCCTTACCAGAAAACATTTCTTGCTCGTAGGACCAGAAACTGTCTGTGATTCAACTCCATTTAGGACTGGGAAACAAACGCGAGCTCGCCTTACAAGATACACACTCTGCTTTAGAGAAAAGAGCACTCTTCTACTCTACTGTGTTTCCTGTAGGAACAGAACAGTGAGCTTGCTCAGAACAAATGAACTGTGCTTCCTAAACACACGGGCCATATCTATTTCAACTCTGCTTAGGAAACTGACAAGAACAGCAGCTCCTCTTCAATCCGATGCACTGTACTTGCTGAGAACAGACGCGAGTGCTATGTGCACTGTGTATGGCAATTGGTGCACAATAGTGACTCGTCTTACCAGAAAACAACTCTTGGTCGTAGGACCAGAAACTGCATGTGATTCAACTCCATTTAGGACTGGGAAACAAACACTAGCTCACCTTAGAAGAAACACACTCTGCTTTTGAGAAAAGAGCACTCATCTACTCTACTGTGTTTCCTATGGGGTCCGAACAGTGAGCTTGCTCAGAACAAACGAACTGTGCTTCCTACACACACCGCCATATCTAGTTCAAGTCTGCTTAGAAACCTGACAAGAACAGTAGATCCTCTTCAGTCCAATACACTGTACTTGCTGGGAACAGACGCGAGTGCTATTTGCACAGTGTATGGGAATGGAGGCGCAATGTGACTTTCCTTACCAGAAAACAACTCTTGTTCGTAGGACCAGAAACTGCATGTGATTCAACTCCATTTAGGACTAGGAAACAAACGCTAGCTTGCCTTACAAGAAACACACTCTGCTTTTGAGAAAAGAGCACTCTTCTACTCTACTGTGTTTCCTATAGGGCCAGAACAGTGAGCTTGCTCAGAACATAAGAACTGTGCTTCCTACACACACGGGCCATATCTACTTCAACTCTGCTTAGGAAACTGACAAGAACAGTAGCTCCTTTTCAGTCCCATACACTGTACTTGCTGGGAACAGAGGCCAGTGCTATTTGTCCTGTATATGGCAATGGCAGTGCAATAGTGACTCTTCTTAACAGAAAACAACTCTTGCTGGTAGGACCAGAAACTACATGTGATTCAACTCCATTTAGGACTGGGAAACAAACACTAGTTCGCCTTAAAAGAAACACACTCTGCATTAGAGAAAAGAGCACTCTTCTACTCTACTGTGCTTCCTATAGGGCCAGAACAGTGAGCTTGCTCAGAAAAAAAAAACTGTGCTTCCTACACACAAGGGACATATCTAGTTCAACTCTGCTTAGGAAACTGACAAGAACAGTAGCTCCTCTTCAGTCCAATACACTTTACTTGCGGGGAACAGACGCGAGTGCTATTTTCACTGTGTATGGCAATTGGAGCACAATAGTGACTCGTCTTACCAGAAAACAACTCTTGCTCGTAGGACAAAAACTGCATGTGACCAACTCCATTTAGGACTGGGATACAAACGCTAGCTCGCCTTACAAGAAACACACTCTGCTTTAGAGAAAAGAGCACTCTTCTACTCTACTGTGTTTCCTATAGGGCCAGAACAGTGAGCTTGCTCAGAACATAAGAACTGTGCTTCCTACACACACGGGCCATATCTAGTTCAACTCTGCTTAGGAACCTGACAAGAACAGTAGCTCCTCTTCAGTCCAATACACTGTACTTGCTGGGTACAGACGCATGTGCTATTTGCACTGTGTATGGCAATGGGAGCACAATAATGACTTTCCTTACCAGAAAATATTT